>NC_060266.1:4247500-4547500 GCF_021901455.1 Neodiprion lecontei
GACAAACGATCTGCTCTCCGGCACGTTTCGCAGTCCGTCCCTAGTATTTTTAATGAACAGAAAACCCGAACAACAAACTTTGGCAATAATTTTATTAGGGTATAATTAAATAAGTCAAAAATCAGTGAAAATTCAGTTACGATTGAATCATTAAATTCTGTTAACAATTGAACAATCTGTTTCTGAAAAGTTTTAAAAAAATCTCGCGGAAAAACCTTTCGACTCTATTGTTTTCTGTTCTTTTTTTTTTTGCCTTCAATTTCGACGGTAGAAAAAATAATTAAATTCATTGGATAAATTTAACTTGATCTAAGTGAAAATTTTGAAAATTGAACCGAGGAAAGTAATCGAAGAAAATAATGCTTGATGAGCTTTGCCTAAATTGTTTAACGAATAATCCTTGAAGAATTCATTCGTCAAATATTCGAGAATTAAGAGCCTGATCACCGAGTCAAAAGTTGAACGTTGTTGTTAATTTATTCCGATTTTATGCAAAATTGATGAGAGAACACAATTTCATTTCTCAAGATATACAAGGAAGCATATTTCATCGGGTTGATTTATTCCGTGTGAAGGGTTTTAACGTAATCCACCCTTAGTTGTCTGTTCCTTCTTTTCTTTTATTTTTTGCTCTTCTTTTTCATACCTCATATCAACTTTTGTCTTAATCAGACCCCAACAGAATATTAATCAAACTCCTTTAACATTCCACCTCTGCACGGATGATGAAAGCACCTAATCTATTTCAAGCTCCGGCGATAAGCTTCGCACAGCTTTTTCTGGCTCACTAAAAAATTCTTATTCCAACGTGAAATGAAACGAGGAAACGCTACATATGTATATCATCAAATCTTTATCCATAGATAAGTATAGAATAGAAATTAGCCAGCTTAATCTGCGCTTTCAAGATTCTCTTCACCCTTTTCGTAATCGGAGCATATAATTTTTCGCAAACGAATTAAAAGCTTTGGAGCCAAAGGCAAGTGGGATTTTGGTATAAAAATTAATAAAATTCACCACGTTGAGAAAAATTTCATTTGTTACAGTTACTAGAAAAATTCAGTGAACTACTTTTTTAGTTAATCGAGGCTTGACGTCAATTTATTCTTGCACGAGCGTTAAATTTTCGCAACAGTTGCAAGAAAATCTAGCAACAGTGATCGTAATGAGAAAGAATATTAACGAATACTAGAATTTCCGGTAACAGCTAGAAGACTAATTTTCATTTTCTACCTGGAACTATATTTTGTCGATCGTGGTAAAAAATGAAAATAGTTAAGGACTGAGCGGTAACCGGAAATAAAAATTTTTCTCAGTGCAGGCTTCAAACACATCGATGCATAATGTAGTTGCAAATAAGGTTGTTGAAACACTGCTGTGCATAAATTGGCGGCTTAGCGCCATATTGTGTCTCTATATGCATGCGACGCGGTACCCAAAGCGTTTATATTTCATTACTTGGCGTGGAACGAAACGAGGTGTGACAAGAACGTCACTATAGTTATTATCAATCTGAGGGTACGTAATGCACCGCTGTCGATACTAATTTCTAGATCAATGTGTTACCGAATTAATCGTTCCGCACCTGCAAAAGCTTTGTATAAATTCTGTCCGATCGCTTCGTCACGGAATTTTATCTTCGATCATTATCTTTCATTTCCAAATTATCCCTCATAATCAGGGATGGAAAAGGTTGAAACTTCGGACTTTTCACAGATGCTGAAAAACGTTAAAGAATGAAGAATAAGAAGATGATGTAGATTAGGGTGTTCTTGAAAATTTTTATTTTTCTCAAACACCTTTAAATTAGTTAATATCATGTCGATTGAGAATATCAGACGATGCTCATGATTCGACGATGTAGATTGATCAAAGCTTTCTTCAGAGGTTCGGAATTGAAAAAAAAAAAGAAATCTTGGGAACAAGTTGCGAGGATGAATTTTCATGGGATGGTGAAAGTTTCCACCCCTGATGAATCCGTGAAAGGGAATCGGTCCAATTACGAATAGCCTCGACGAAAGGTTGACGGAATTCTCGCACGGACAAATCCGCATCGTGGTAAATAAGGAAGATTTAGAATTTCAAGTCTGTGAAAGTATTTAATTGAAAAGAATCGCTCGTTACTCAATTCGCGACGTGACGACGCTGGTACGGAGGATAAAAGTGCATCTAAAATGTAAATATCCTTTTCAAGGATGTAAAAATATTTTCATCTTTTCTCAGCGCGGTGCAAGACGAGTTGAGTTGGCACTTCCGGCAAACCTTCGAAAGCTCCGCTCCGGCGAGAAATGCTCCCGGGCATTTGATAAAGGATAGTTGTCATTTCATTCCCGCATAAATTGCACCACGAACGAGTTTTTACACTTTTATACTAAACTTTGAAAGCTCAAAGCCCTCTGGGCTTGCAGCAGCTCGCTCAGATTTTTCAACCTACATTTACATTAATCGTTTTCTACGTCGCGCAAGTTTTTCCACTTTGGTAATATTTCTTGAACCTTGTACAAACTGCCAAATTTGTAGATATTTCCGTCTCTATTTTTGTTCTCTCTTTTGTATTTTGCTACAAATATTCACGATAGCTTTTATATTTTTGGTCCAAAAAAAAAAAAAAAAAAACGGGTTCCGAAATCAACAACTCAATAAAGTAAAGTACGAATTTTAGCGAATAAAGCTTGTGTTAATGCCAAATTCGTATGATTGTTCCAATTTTGATAAAACAAAAGCAGTTTACCTTTTCGTAAATGAATCCCGCTCAAATCAGTTGAAACGAATTATTGAATCGACGAATAAATTTTAAAGTAAGGAATTAGTTTATTAAATATTTGAATCTGTTGTTATTTAGTATGAATTGTACTTCCGGTCAGTCGAAGAGTCGAATAAAACCTGTCCGCGTAAAATTTTGAGTGATACGTGAGCAGGAAATAAGTGTTGCCCAGTTTTCGAAGATTGTAAAAAGCGCAAATATGAAGAGAGAGAGAGAGAGTAAAAAAAAATTAAGTCTTTCGAGGCGCACTCTCGACGACTGGAGTTTTATTAATTTCGTCGGTGAGCTTTTATCCCTTGACGGGAAAGCCCACGTGCAAAGCTCAGACTTTACGCGAGCCGTGCGGGGCATGATTTCAGAATAAAAGAAGCTGGCTTAAAGGGTGCCGTTGTGTACGTAACAATAACGTATACAGGGTGTCCCGTTTTTAAAAATATGCTCAAATATGTCGAAAACTAATTGTAAGCATTAAATTGAAAAGTATTTCGGTAAAAAAGTTGTCGTATATGAAGGAGTACATCGGATGAGCATCCCAGTTTTTGGGACCGGGGCCTCTGTCGGGCCCATTGAGGCCCAACTTTTATTCTTCAAACTGAGCCTCTCATTTTTTCATTGCTTTTTCTTATTTTTCATTGACAAGTCAGTAGCTATTCTTTTCACGAGAAAACCTCGAGTAACGTTTTGGGCCTGTTCGAACACGAAAACAAAAAAAAAAAAAATTACTAGGATTAAAAGTTACTAACTTTTCAATGAGAAATAAAAAAAAGAGCAATAATGTAATAGAAGATTCTCTTTGAATATCAAAAATTGGGTCTCAATGACCCCAGCAGATGCCCCTGGCCCAAAAACTGGGATGCTCATCCGATGTCCTCCTTCGTGTACAACAACTTTTGCCCCAAAACATTTTTCAATTTAATCCTCAGTTTTCGATGTGTTCGAGTATATATATTTTTTTTTAAACCGACACCCTGTAGGTATAACTATAGTATGTACAATAGTAGAAAGCCACCGACTGCCGGGCTTCGGACCTCTCTCTCTCCCTCTCTCTCTCTCTCTCTCTCTTTATTTCTCTCGGCTGTAATTTCCACGTTTCAAAAACCTCCCCAATGGAGATAAAAGCTGGTATCCAGCTTTTCCGTGACACCGCAACTTCTCTACGAACTAATTAGAACTAGCCGCAGAATCGCGTGAACGGCGCCGTTTTATGGCCGTTGTAAAAGTATTATCACACTGTCGGTGATTATAAGCATACATACCTATACTCGTTTCGTTAGCCGCTGCCTCATACCTTCCATGAATAATTCACGTATCGCGTTATTGCTCGGCGTTCTGCTGCAACGCGAAATAAATTGAGAACTTTTGTTAGCCGTCGCATCGATGCTTTTTATTGTTACTAGTTTTATTACGACAGGTATACATGTGCGTTGAAAACTGTTTCAGATATTGTTAAGATCGTGAGACGCGAAGATAATCTCGCGAAAATTGTAAAAACAAACGTTGATGGAATTTAAAAGCGAAAGCTCGAATATCAGTAAGCATGTTTTATTTCAAATAGTTTTAAAATTGTACAAGTTTTGTTTGGCGTTGTTCAACGATCGTCTTTTTTTTTTACAAAAGACTATTTTTTATACAGTTTCATTGAAACAGATTTTAAAAGGCAATTCAATATCGAGATACGTCGATCATAATCAATATTATAATTATATAAATAAATGGCAATTTCAGTATTATACATATTTTTTATTCACAAATAGATCTTTAACAGCTGACGAATATAATTATTTCAGAAATATCGAATCTGTAAAAATAATCCCGTGACGAAATTAACATCCGTAATTAAACTGCTGCACCGAATATCGATTGCAACTTTTTTCTTCTTCATTTTTCCAAGTCGCTCAACTTTGCCATAAAAATATGCAGATAGTTTACCGAACGAGAAAGGAATTTCGCTGAAGAAATTTAACTCTCGGTGAGAATTGAGAGACCACCCGATGCATTGCGAAAATCAATTTTTCCTTTTTTTTCCCTTTTTTTTTTTTTTTTACCTTTCACGAACACAAGCTTAGGGTCTGCATGGAGGAGAATTTGCAATGAATACAACGTCGTCTGTTTGAACAATATGCGGAGCCTGCGAGGTATTATATTCTGCAAATATCCAGTATAATCTCATTTTGTGCAAATATTATACACACGAAGTACAAATATATCGATCTAATCTTTATCACGTACCGAGCCTGCTGATGAAAAGTAAAAAAAAAAAAAAAACCAATAAAAAAAAAGAACGCAGTAAAGTACAAAACAAAAAAAAAAAAAAACTTGATGCGATTTCACTTAACGAAAGTCGGAATTTTTTTTTTATCAACAATTATTTATCAGCGCAGATTATGGACAATTCATGTGTCCAATTATGTTTATTGTCTGTGTAGCGGTGAAAGTTGTAAACGATTTTCAGAAAGGACGTTTAATTTAAATCATTATTCAGGCGAGTGATTCGTCCCCGTAGAGATGTTATACCTGCCTGCCTACCTTTGATTCGGTTCCTTCGCCAATTTCATATTCCGCCAGAAGTCAGACGAGAGGATCTAAAGTCATGCTGCGTGACGACGACGAGGAACGACCAAACCTCGCTCCAAACTGAGTTATTGCCATAGACGCGGTTTCCAATCAAACTTTACTGAAACGCCCGAACCTCTCTCGCACCACGTATAATATACACCCGGATTTTCAGCCTCCCACGCTGCTTGAAATCCCCGCTTTGCCGTCTTCGACGAATGTACGTCGCGATTTCGTGTCTACCGAACCCCAGCCAAAGTCTTGTTATTCATTCTAGGCTAACTACTTTGGGCTGATGCTGTTCGCGAGTCTAGCTTATTCAACGCACTGTTACCCAACGGTCGATTTATCATCGGTGTACACCAGCTTGGAAGCAAATTTTTTAAGCCATTAGTTCAATTATTCAGCCAATTTACACTTGCAATCGTTTTTTTTTTTTCCACATTCTACCTTGAAACACTCAAGCTGGAGATTGAAAATCTTTTACTCTGACGTCGATAGAATTTACTTAACTTGAAATATTGTTTCATAATTAGCCCAAACAACGTACACCCGAAATTTTTTTAAACATTTTATCCTCTCTCGAAATTTTTGCTAAAACTGAACAAGAAGAAAAATGAAGAAACGCCTCCGAGAAAGCGTTCGGAAAGGCAGGAATCAATCAATCACTTGGCCAATTATCACCGGACGATAATTTTGGCGAGTAATAATAGATAAAGCGGTGTCATCGACGAGAGCGGAGAAAATCGGAGGGGGGAATATTTTAATTAAACTCTTTTTAGCCGCGCCCGGTATTACATCAGCATCGCCGAGGCGGGAATTAGCAGTTTTCAGGATATTCGAGAGGACACCGTGAGGGAAAAGAAATCCCACGGATAGGGTGTTTGGACACGTTCAGCCGGTGCAAAAAGCGGAAAGCTCAAAGCTCGAGCCACGGTATCGGACCTGTTTCACACCGCATGAGCCCATAGATTAAAGTCGACAGTCACGCCCGTTTGTGTTGTTGGTTATACACGCACTTAATGCCTCCTCATCCCACCCCCCTTTTCTTCTCTTCCCCGAGCCGCCAGCTTTTTGTCCGAGCTTTCGTATCGCCGATTTTGTCCCGTTTGTAATCGTTAATCATCCAACTACGACGCACCTTCCTCATCCAGTCGCCGGAGGGAAAAACAACGGTGTTTAGAGCTTGCGCCGAAAGCACCGCAAACCCAGAGCCTGATTTTACCCCCGGAATTTCGAGTAGCGGAAATCTTGGATGAGGTTCGGGGTTGAATTAGCCAATAGGTATTAAACGATAGGAATTACCAGAAATAATCGATTTTCAATTGAACAGATTATTTTTCAAACTTGATCGATCAACCGAGACGATTATTTTTCCTCACGATCGGTTTTTCTTTTTTTTTTTTACTCCCATGAACGATGCGATGCGATATCAATTTATGTGATTAAAGTATCAATTATTGTCATTTTCTTACTTCCTAAGTACCTGTTCGATATAATAAGTGAAAGATGAGAGGAATATTTTCACCTGAAATTGAAAAATATTTTAAATGAAAGTATAAATCATCAAAAAAACTTTTCCGTTTCGTCCACTCGTACATGGGAATCAAATAACTCGTAAAAAGCTCATATTCGCCATTTTTCAGTTTCATTTAAGGAAATCGGTGGAAGAGATTCGTCTCGATTTTGTGCATCGATGTTCTTAATTGATTTCGCGTCGAGAACACGTTCAATTCTCTAATATTCCCGGAATTAAGTACGATGAAAAAAGCAATATAATCCGAGATGATGAAACTTCATTCCGAGGGAATAAACGTTGGTCCTGTTTTCTTCGACTGGTATAAACCATAACGATCGTTAACTCGGAGGAAACTGGGGAAAACGGGAAATTACTTCAACAGCTGTACGGGATGATGTCATTCATCACCGCCCATACACTACACTGGTTATTACCGAAAGTTGAGAGGCTCGAGATTCGCTCGAAAGCAGCTTCCACTTGCTGCAAATACATTTGCCGATTCTTTGCTCAATCGTTCCATTATTCCGCTTTCTAAAAAGGAGAAACAACACCGATTCAATCGTTAAAAGCCGAAATTTACCTCCGATTACAAAAAAAAAGTCGATTGCAATTCGTTACATCGGACTTGCGTAATTTCAAACGAGATACCGTATCTTTATTAATATCAAAAGCACCGAACTTGAACTTGAAAATAATAATATCATTTTCAACAAACTATGCGTAAAATTCTATTTTACGCACTGTTATTAGTGCGTAACGTGTCACTTTTCGATACCGTGCGTAAAATCGAATTTTACGCACTTATTGCATAATTTACCATTTCCACGTACCGTTCTGCTTTTTATTCGTTATATTATTATTTTTTCATCGCGATTTCGCACGCCTTCGTGAATTATCCTTGGAGTAGAAAAGGCGAGGAGAAGAAACCAAGCGACTGCATCCCGCGGAGCGAATTTCATCCCGACGGTGTGAAATATTTGCGATATTGGAGATCCGATCTCCGAGCTGTACTCGTTGAGTCCGTGCATCTGTCCCTCGGCTATGGCGAACGTCTTATACAATTCTAGCTCTATTGACTTTCAATACTTCCCGATGATAGGTTCCACCTTCTCGCGGAAGACGAATGGATTTGTTCGATGCGGGAAAATCGTCTCCCGTAGCGCAAGCCAGCATATTTGCTGACCCGGTAGACGCTACTCACCAACCATATTTATCACCGCCGGAATTGGCTCTTATTGGTGCCAAAAGACGATTCAAAATCGACGCTGCAGCCAAGTGATGTCAAAAACGCCACGATTCGAACACCTCGAAACTGATTTTTATCGTTTGCGTATACACGTTGTAAAAAAAAAAAAAACAAAAAAAAAAAACTACTCTAATTATGTCACTCTTCATAAAATTTCACCCGAGTCAACTTCAGAATTATTTATCTGGTCAAAAAAATTTGGAACTGAATATGTGACAAGCCTGGTGAGAAAAGCGTTTATCTTGAAATTACGGATTGAGATCAATCGTTAGGTTTTTAATTCAGTGAAATTGTATTTGACAATTTTCTAAACTCACAGTGTTTTTTATTTATTTCTTTTTTTTCTGATTTTGATCTCATTATTGGAATTTCAATTCGATAACTTGCGTTATTCGATTCGATTACTTTGCGAATAATTTTCGAACGATGATGAATTTTCGGAAAGCTTGAATAGCGTAAATCTGATTTAATGTCTAATTACATACCAAGGCAGTAATACGTAAGCTCGAAGATGTTAATTACGGTCGAGTAAATAATGTCGAAAGTGAGCTTCGCGATGCAAAAGCCTCGTTGTGAATTCGTAACGAATGCCGGGGGTGTAAGTTCGTTAATTGATAAACAACCCTTCGCGTTTCCTGTGTTAGATTTCCCGGTTAATGGCAAGGGCGAAGAAAACTCTACGAGGATTAAATATAAAATATTCTCATCCTTTCTACCCGCGGAATTACAAATCAACGATCGAGGGACGACGGACCGGGCGGTTAATTTTAAGAGAGAGAGAGAGGGAGAGAATAATTGACGTCCAGCAGCTCTCTTCGTTTCTCTTACAGTCCAACGAATCAACACGGCAAGCAAGGATTCCGCGGTGGTTAGAAAAAAAAAAAAAAAAATTGGAGGAAACGTTACGTCGGGAATGTCGATTATCTCTCGAGTTAACGCGGGTTTAAGTAGCCGTGAATGTACGAAATGGATCGCAATAGAATCCGGTACTTTACTTTCCATTAAACTTACAAATCCTCACCTCGTACATATATATATACATATATATATATATATATATACATATACACCTATTAGGTATATTTCCTCTCTTGTTTCCACCTCTCGAAACGCCCCGGGCCTTTTCCTCGATTATTCCGATCGACGTTCTCCACATCAATTAAATACTGGATTCGTATTTGAGATATTTTCATCAACGTTCGTTCTCTGACAAAATTATTCCTCTCGTGTTCAAATTTTCGACGGGGGATTTTTTTGTTTCAAGGGTGAAGGTCACTCCGACGCCCGAGAAAATATAACAGATTTTTAAGAAATTTTTTTCACAGCGAGAAACAATTAACAAAGGGATCGAATATTCTTCGTATTTTTTATCAAGTGTATATTAAATTTGTCTTACATGTGAATTTTTGTTGGAAAATTTTTCTAATTAACAAAGATATGGGCTTCGACCTAACGACTGATAAAAAAAAACTTCCACGCCGTTGCGTCGTTGATATAACGGTGAAGGGTTATCTGAAGATAAAAAACAAAATTTTATCAATATTTTCTAAAAATGTAGCTATCGTTGTATCTGACAATTTATTTGATTTTTTTTTGTCCCGTTTCTTTACTATCTACAATAAATTATTACCAATGCCACGATGGTGGGTGAATTTTTTTATTAGTCGTTAAAGCCAAGGCCTAACATTTTTGTTAGTATTAGATATTTTCTAATGAAAACTTCTAAAAAAGAAGTTCAATATACACTTAATAATAAAATACCAACAATCCGATCCCTTTGTTAGTTAGTCATCCCTGTGAAAAAAAATCTTAAAAATCGGTAATTTTTTCGAACATTATAGATGAATGATTTGCGATATTTTCAACCCTCTAATTGCCATTGTAGCATAACATTTACATGGGCGAAAGAGTTGTTTAAAAAAATATCTTCTTCAATTTCAATGTGAAAGTTTTTAACTAATTTCACAAACAGTAACGCACTCTCAAGAAAAGTTTTCACTGAATATTTTGAATTTGAAAAACTTTTTATTCAGGCATGAAAACAGAAAATCTCTATTTTCAGAATGTGTAATATTTCAAAAATTTTGTATAAAATGAAATGATTCTTTTTTATGGGAAAGAGGCTTGGCTGTTGAAGTGTTGGAAAGACTTTGTTTCGAGTTTTCATCGATGATGTGGAAAACCGATGTTTCACACGCTGGTATAACATTAATTTCATCCAAAGTTCGGACGATCAACAAGTGCGGACAAAGTCTGCGGTGTAGGCTTCGAAGTTGGCTGCAAGCATCCGCGGAGCAAACTTACGTTGGGAATTCGGTCCGGTGTTGGCGGTCTCCGGTATAGTTGAACGAGGTTTATTTAACGGACTTTGGCTCAGCATACTTGACTGGAAACTTGGTTAAACAAGTGATCGTTAATGCGGTGTGCAAGTCTGGCTGTGGTGGACCATTGTTTGGTTTGTTAGTTGCTATCCCAGAGATGGAATGCTGGGTCAGCAGATGAATCGGACCTCCATGTGTGCCGGACTCCTACTGAGCACACCTTCGACATTGTACCTGTTACATTACCCTCCGATGTACTTTCGGAAAACTTGCGAGGCTTTACTCGAAACTCTGGTACGCACGAGTTCCGCAAATTTCAAAGTAGCTAACCAAGCAATTATAGTCGAAGAATAAGACTGGTTCCGATAACGTTTGTCGAAAGAAAAAAAAACGAGATTGAAGTAGTTTGTCATTTTTTTACCATTGAACGAATATAACAATTTCACTCTCAACGCGTTAATTTTTGGATAATAGTCTTCCGACCAAAGAATTCACCTCGTCACTTTTACTCGTGTGTGTAATAAAGTTATTTCCAAGGAATTCAAAATTATAATTATACCGAGAATATTTAATTTGAAACGGATATGAAAAGCTGGACGAAAAAACAGCTTTTATCTCAGAATTCGCGTCGTTCGACGATTTTTATTTAATTTTTTTTTATTTCTCTCGCTAAAATTAACTTTCTTACGAGAAACGTGCGCGGGGGGACGAAGGAAGAGGGATTGAAAAACCGTGGCTTGTCAAAGATAAACAAATTTCAAGAAATACTCCGGCTCTTTTCACCCCTCGCGCTGTCACGACGAAAAAGTAATAAAGCGTGAGCTCTGCCCGCCTTGCGTAACATTTCGCCGCGTGCTATCTTGTAATTTTAAAATACCCGAGAACGTTTGCTCCTATTTTATGAGCTCCTTTCCGGAGATAATCCGAAATCAGAGCGATACGTCCTCCCCTCGTGTAATGGCTCCTTAACCAGAAGCTGGACCGGTCGCATGGCGATAGACGGATGCAGGGTAGTAATTTACATAAGTCTCCGGATTTTATACGACCGTTGAAAACTTGCGGTGAACATTTTTCAGGGTAATAAAAATCGCCATAAATATTAACCGCCTCAAAGGCGGAAAATCCCTTATTCGGTCTGCTTCGATTTCACTGAAATTATTCGCAAATCTCTGTACGTAACATCCGGAGAAAGAATTTCTCGAGTTTTGTCACAAATATCGTAAAAAAAAAAAATGTTACCTTACTCACGAAATTTGGTCGGAACGAGAATTCGCGTTGCGAAATGAAACGATATTTAAGTTAACATAACGTAACATTTTCTTTCTCTCATTTCTATATCCTTCAAGGATACATTGAGAAAAATTTTATTTGTTCTAGCAAGTCGAAAAATTCGGTAAAACAGGTATCGTTGAAAAAACTAAGGACTCAGCGATAACCGGAACTAAAAATTTCTCTCACAGTGTGTCGACACAGTTTTCTTTTTTCAGATTTATGAATTTTACTTCATATTTGACAAAGAGATTTGGGAATTTACGTAAAACACTTTCTAAAATGAAAATCTATTCGGCCCTTTAAGAGCACAGAATTCGATCAATACATTCTTCGCCAAAATATGCGTTATATATAGGTACATATATATATATATATATATATATATATATATATATATACATTGTAAAAGCTCTCCTGTATTACAACACTTTGAAAAATATCTATACTACGATTCACGTTGTTCCTAAATTAATGTGAAGTTTTACGTTTTTTTTTATTTGCCATTGAAACGCGACACGTATTGTGTTTTTCCGCAAATCGTCCTTTCTCCAATCGAACTAACGCACTTCAACGTTTTCCATTGCAGTTACACCGATCGTTTCACTCAGAATGGGATCCTCTTTGAAACCGGAGGAGATTAAAGAAGGCGATGACGTTTATTTCGAATGCAATGTCAGGGCGAATCCGAGAAGCCATAAACTTGTATGGTTTCACGAGGTGAGTATCAAATCTTCCCATTTCATTCGCTATTATTCGTGATGAATAACGATCGTCGTAATATCGAAATTTAAGTTTTACTCGCTCATTGTCAGTAAAAATAAAGAAAAATAATAACATAACTGCGGACTTGCTTTAAAAACGAGAAAAGGCAAGAACAAAAAAAGAAACAGTGCGCGAGGAATTATTTCGTATATTTAATTTCGATAATACGTAATCTGAATTTATTTTTCCTTATGTTTCAACAATCATTTTTTACATCAGATAAGAATTTAACGTAAAATTCGGACTTGCTTCATTTTGTTTCACGTTCCGAAAGGAGCATTGTTTTCGAAATATTCGTCCCAATGTCTTCTCGACTTACAAATTTTTGAAACAATTTGAGCTGCAACTTTTTTTTCACACTTGATAAATGAATTCGAATACGAAGAGACGTTGAATAAAAAAAAAAAAGTAATAAAAAAAAGAACAAGCGACAGCTCATAAAATTTACCAACTTGTTTGAGTATTATACCGACTATAAACTCGAACTAATGTTTGTAGATATGTTATTTGGTAAATTTGATGATTTTTAGAACGCCAAATTTTTTTTATCGACTACAGATGTGAATCATCGAAAATTCGTAATTCAAGAATTAACGGATTGATCGAGATGGCGAAAATGTGCGAGTAGAAAAAATATGGTATAAAATTGATGGAACGTAAAAGATTCAACCCTCAAATCTTATCCATTTTCAAAGCATAATACCTCGTAAGATATTCCGTGGGACTTATAAATTTATCACGGCTGTTTACCGTCTGCGGTTCGCGATCAGAATAGAAAATTACTATCAAACATCGTATCTATGAATATGCAGAACGCGAACGGGGAGCGAAAACAAATCCGCGCAACAACGCCTGAGGTAATAAATTACCGGGTGAGTATCGAGATCTGAAAAATTCGAGGCCGGGACGAAAAAAAAAAAGAAAAAAAAAAAGCAGGAAAAGCGTAGTAACACAGAGCCTGCCTATTGTACGATATAACGGGCGTCGTGTCTCCACCTCAACCGGTTATCATGCAGTCAATTTTCTCACCCTCATAAAATATTCATTCGAAATGAAATATACCCTGGCATTCGATGCTTTTCGAGCTTTTCGAGTCTGAAGCAAATTTAAATACCTTACAAACCGGACGTGAGAAATTTATCGAATCTATTGTCGGTCTGTGCGTGCGGGCAAAAAATGAAGAGATAATTTTTACAATTTACGAATTTTACGAATTATTTGTAACAACGAAACTTGACATCGAATTCCGGTCTCTGACTCTTCGTTGTTTTATTCTTAAAAAAACAAAAAAAAAAAAACATGGAAGACGGTTATCAAAAATATTCATAAACTCCACTGCAATTATTCTAACGTTTTTTACTAAGTCATTTAAAAATTATTTCAAAACTCGTTACTCCGAGACACGTTTGTGTGCTTTTCTTTTTTTTTTTTTTCTCTTGCTAAAGAATGAAAAAAATTTAAGGATCAAACTTCTGCCGAACTTCCGTATTCTCATTAATGTAGAATGAAATCAGGCTTCAGATAAAAGTGCTTAGTCGACGATGAAGGAATCGTTAAGCATCGGTTATGTGCGAAGTTGTAATACAGAAACACGACGGTATTGCATAAATATATATATATACGTATATATATATGTATGTATGTATATTTTTGGCAATAACTTCATTCCCGTGTAATCTCAGTTTCCACTGAATTAACCCCCGGCAGCTTTGGAGAATGGGACAAAGTTGGGCCTCGAACAAAAGGCTTCAAGGAATTGTTTTTTACTGTTAACCGGATATTAAACTCGTTTATTTTCCACCCCTTTTGCCTCATCGAGTTTCATCCGGTAATCCGGCAGATAACTGGGAACTCTTATCGATGAAAGTAATGCAAGAATCTGCATTTCTAAGAGGGTGATTTATAATAATAATAACGATAACGATGTATAACGTATTTATCGCGCTTCTCGCGATTAGTTCAAAATTTACAAACGCGTTGCGCCTTCGATTCCAAATCCAACTTGACGCTGTAAAAATCAAAATTTAGCTCTGACAATTTTTCAAATATCATCAAATATCGTTTGATAAAAATAACATCTATATTTAAGAGATAAAAAAATATATATATATGTATTTTCATCATAATTACGAATATTTACAACTTTCGCATCGACAATTTTCGCATCGCGTCAAACTTGCGAGATATTTTGTGAAAAATTTCGCGCACGAATAAATATCGTACGGATTTATCGTATGTACGCACAAATTTGAAATGATCGGTCGTATTTTAGGGATGAAAATATCAGCCTCACGCAATATTCGTGCGTTCAGGCTTTTCAATCAGTTTGATAGTTGATTATTATTATTATTATTACTATTTTTCTCACAGTACAGATTTGAGAAATGTAATTTTGTCTCGGGCAATCGGAATGTTGTTCAGTTCTTTTTTTTTTTCTACATTCAATATTTATAAAACGAAAACGTAAGCCGGCAGGAAGTATCGATCGAATAAAAAAATGTTATTTCTCATTCGAAACGTTTTGTCTGCGGTCAATTTTTTGGATATTAAAAAAATGTTTCAATCCGGAGATCAGTTTTTTTGTTTGTTTGTTTTTTTTCTTCTTATAACAAGCCGAGTTAATGTTCAAAGGGATTTAATCTCGGAGCTGTAATAATTCGTGTCTCGGATGTTGATGGGGTTGAATTTTTTTAATCGTTCGGGTACGAAGATATTAAACATTATTATTTTGTTACGAATATATATACATACGAATCTGTGTCATGGTGATATTACACTTTCAAAGCTTTTAAGCTTTCTCTCTCTCTCTCTCTCTCTCTCTCTTTCTCTCTCGTTCTCGTTGCATTGTAATTTTCCAAGGATAACTTTTCCCTTTCGCAAAACTCGTTTCCTTCACTTTTACCGCGGTCGTGTCATTGAACGTCCAACTTTTGTAGCAAAATTGGACAGCTTCGTTATACTTTTCTCGCTGATTAAAACCGGCGGAATTCTCTCGCGGATTCGTCGAACAAAATATGGGTCAGCTGAAAAACACTCCAACATTATCAAAATGGAATATTAATAATACGTATCCGTTTGAAAATTACCGATATTAAACGTCACGTGTGAATTTTAAATAATCGTAATCAATTATCATGGTCCAAGAAATTTTTCTTTGATTTTCAATTTTTTTTTTTTTTTTGTTTTTGTTTCTTTTTTCAAAACCTCTCGAGTTTCAAAGTTCAATATATAACAGTGCTCAAGGGGTTTTTCACCATCGGTGGTAATAATTTTAACAATACTGATTCCTGTGGTTATGAATTTATTAATTTTTTTTTTTTTTTTTTTTTTTGCAATGCTTTTTGTTTTTATTCAGGGTGGCGAACTTCATCACAACGTATCCGGCGGCATTGTTTTATCCGATCATTCGTTGGTTCTGCAAGGCATAACGAGAGAGTCCGCAGGAAAATATACATGCCTCGCAGCTAACACCGAAGGAAAGGAAACGTCGAACGTCGTGAACCTGAACGTCATGTGTAAGTTGAAAGAGTGCAGATTTTAGTTGGATAATAATTATCGTCGAGGTTTTACTTTGTTTCGTTCGGTTTAGTTTAGTTTCGTTTTATTTTGTTTTATCTTATTGCAAAATAGGCAATTAATGCAAACTTTTGAAATTGATTAGACTCCTAAGCTACGTTGGTTTTTGTACGATTTTGTGAAACCATATATTACTGACACTGATTTTCACGAAAATATGAAACAATATCGGAATTGACATCGAAAAAATAATTCGATTTCAGCGAATTTGTCCAGATTAAATTATACTTTTTCAAATGAAAGTATTTAATAAAAATTCCACGAATCTACCGCATTTTAATCAAGTGTAAAACTCAAAACAAAATATCCATGTATAAAATATAACTAGCTGTAGTTTGTCGTTTCACCGAATTTGTGCAAATTGAACAGTGTATTTTTAAAAGAATATATTAATTAAAAATCTATCGAATCTGCTGCATTTTCGCAGTCGGATTCAAAACAAAAAGTCCGTGCGGCGGTATAATTATCTTCTTGTTTATACTTGGATTGCTTGGATTATTGGGAAAAGCTTACGATTACGAATTTAATTCGGAAGTAATGCGGGCATCATTTTGAAAAAATGAAAAAATTGAAAAAAAAAAAAACTGAGGAATCAGCCGAAAACCTTTTTCCGTAGTTGCGCCGATCTGCAAGCACGTGTTGAATTCCGTACCGTCTAAATTCCAAAACGCAACACCGCCGCCTTTCAACGTGCCCGAAGAACTTCACGGCGCTCTAAAACACGAGACCATAGAATTAGTCTGCGAGGTCGAGGCGAGTCCGACGTCGGTCACGTTTCACTGGACCTTCAACAGCAGCGGCGACCTCAATGACCTTTCGCCCTCGAAGTACACCAGCGAGGGAACCGTCAGCAGACTGAATTACACACCAGCAACGGACATGGATTATGGGACCCTCGGGTGCTGGGCCAGAAACATCGTCGGCCAGTCAAAACAGCCCTGCTTTTATCAGGTCGTCGCCGCAGGTCAGTTTCCGTCGTAACCACTTCAATGGATTTACGTTATTTCGATTACGAATATCAGCGCTGAGAGAAATTTTTTGTTACGGTTACCGCTCGGTCCTCAACTATTTTCATTTTTTACCACGATCGACAAAATATAGTTCCAGGTAGAAAATGAAAATTAGTCTTCTAGCCGTTACCGGAAAGTCTGGTATCCGTTGCTATTCTTTCTCATTACGATCGCTGTTGCTAGATTTTCTTGCAACCGTTGCGAAAATTTAACGCTCGCGCGAGAATAAATTGACGTTAAAGCCTTGTTTGACTAAAAAAGTAGAGTAAACCTCAGAAACTGATTTTGCGTTGCAATAACCAAAAAAGGATCGACGATAGCGCAAAATGTTTACGCGTACCTCGTTTTTCGTAATTCCAACAATATTGAAACAGTTTTTTTTTTAACGATACCTGTTTTACTCAATTTTTCTAGTTACTGTAACAAATGCAATTTTTCTCAGTGCGTAATTTCTAAGGCCACTGCTCGGAATATTCTTTCGTTGTTTTGTTCGGGTTGCAACACTTGGATATTAACGGACAGGGGTAAAAATTCCGAAAGACAAAAAACTCGATTGGTCGAAGAACCGAAATCTTCGGAATACGAATGATCGCCGTAACGAAGTTGGTATTTTCGATAAATCATCCGGTAGAATAATCGTTCTCTCGAATGTTAATTTAACCGAACGATCTCTTGTTCGAAAAAGTATTTCCGTAACAGTCGGCATTCCGAATGGTCCAAACGCGGAATGCGGAGATATAGAGGAAAATTGACGGTACGAAATAAAAAATTTAGAGCGGCTGATATTTGGAACAGCCGGAAAAACGAAAATATTTGCGGTCGACAATCAAAGTTCAGAAGGAGCAAAATTAAGACCTGCAAAATGCAAAAGGGGTTCGATGAAAAAAATTTGAAACTTGCGAGATTTCACAGCGTAATGATGAACGGGAAAAATTGCCATGCTCTATTTAATTTGAGCTTTTAGTTCTGGAAATAAACGGATTTTCAATGTTTTATCAACAAACGTGTACATTTTCCTTCTTATTATTTTTTATGAACAAATTATTATGTTCATTACAGTTCATGTATTTATTTTTAAGAAAATTTATAAATCATTTGTATTCCGGACTCTTCTTTTCGGATATGATGCCTAAATCCGCAAATCCGACAACGAATCGAGCAGGAATAATAAATATTTTTGATTTTTTACTCATTAAACATTTAATTTTATACCGAATGATTGATTTCCTACACATGAGAAAAAAAAAAAAATATCGTACAAAAACAATCCAAGTATCAGAATCTAATCGTTAATATTGTTGTACAATTAATGCTGAAAGTTTTCTTTTTCATTCTCTCAGAAACGACTGAATTTTTCCTGTGTTTATTACTCAATGCAAATCGTATGAAAAACAGTAAAAAACAATCCCTTTCAAAGAAAATTCTTCACCGTTACATGAAAAACAATGCGTGTCAACTATATTTTTTCCTCTACTTGTTCATATAGTAATTTTTCTCCTGTAAAAGACTGTTGAGAATTTTTTTTTTTAAATTTTATTTCATTTATCGACAAGGGAAAATTGATTACATGTTAGTTGAAAATAAATTGAAACTACTTCGTTGCCTGAATTCTCATTCGATAATTAAAATCACTGGACAAAAATAAAATCCGGAATATTTGTATGTTTAATAAACTTTGTTTGATAAAAGCGTTACTGCGCTTTTTTCAACGGAATTAAGAATATTTCAGACTCAACTAGGTGCACCCTTTTACACTTTTACGTTCACCACGATTCGACGAGGCGTATAAAAAGAACATTCGTAGAAATTATAATAAAATCAAGACGCGACGTGCTTGCCAAGCCGAAGCAATACCGCGATTTTATTTCCCGCAGCAGAGTTTCGTGTTGTGTTGGTAATTTGCTGTCCTTTTACTACTTTTAAATGTAATTTCATCGAAGAAATCTTCAACGTACGTATCTCGAAACCTCGTATTTTCCACTCCATTTGAAATTTTCTTTCAGTTTCCTCGATTGGCATTCCGGCAATTTATTCGCCTTCAATGTTAATTTATAATTTTCTTACTTCAACGTCTCCTCTTCTTTCACTCCCACCTTGCACTGCGAGGTCAAGAAACAAATGAAAAAAAAAAAAAAACAACATTAATAATAAATAACGAAATATCGTAAAAATCGTCATTTTTTTTCATCCTTTTTTCGAAAAAATTCGACTCAACTGATTCAAATTTATATCTTTTTTTCTATCTCGTTGACTTTTTTTTTCCGCTCTCAAATATCTGTGTACCGAGATTTACTTGGTAGCCAATTTTTGTTCTTTTTTTTTGTATATATGTATGTATATTATATTCGAAATTTCATTTTGCAAACAGTAAATAATTTTTTCAAGTTCTTTGAATCGACATCTCCGAATTGTCAGAAGACTTCTTGTCTCATTTTCACGTCGTTTCGTTCCGACGTATAAGAAACAAAAAAAAAAAGAACATACGAATACTCCAATTTAATTTCTGGGCCGCAGTAATTTGTAGAATTTAATGAAAATTCTAATCGAAGTTCATCCCCGCACGCTTCAAGTTCCCCACCCGGTAAATCTATTACCGCGAAACTTTCCTATTCTATGGGTGTTATAACTGCAGGCTGTCGTCGATGTTGAACGAAACTTTTCATCGCGTTACCAAAACTCGAGTTTTCACTCGAAGCTTAATTTCTTTACTGAATAATCGTCGCGCTTAAAGCTGTGCAGAGAGAATTTTCAACCATTAGAATTCCTAGTTTTATAATATAACGTTTCCAGGATATTTCAGCAGGTCGTAATACATTTCATTCTATTTCTCGTCTGATCGAAATATATGTAAAGAGGTGAAATTCTCATGTCTCTCGCTGCAAGCTCGACGTCTAATTATATCCGTATAATTAAAAGCAAACTTTCACTCACTATCGCATCATCCTCTCTCACTTTATGTCCTTAACAAGACTGGTGTGGCAGAAAAAGGGGAAACTACGAGAACGAATCTTCAGAGCAAAAATAAAAGATAAATGAAAGAAAGAAAAAAAAAATATATCTGTATAATAATCAGGGTATTATACGTCAAATGTAATCAGGAGTTTAATCAGCTCTGCTCTCTCTCTCTCTCTCTCTCTCTCTCGCAGAAAGATCGGAATATTAGGTTCTTACAAGTGAGTGATGATTGCGCGGTTTAAAGTGTAAGTAGGTACGTATCACAAAGGAAAAACGTGATCCACACTGAGAAAAATTTCATTTGTAACAGTAACTAGAAACATTCAATAAAACAGGTATCGTTAAAAAAAAAACACTGTTTGAATATTGTTGGAATTACGAAAAACGAGGTACGCGTAAACATTTTGCGCTATCGTCGATCCTTTTTTGGTTATTGCAACGCAAAATCAGTTTGTGAGGTTTACTCTACTTTTTTAGTTAAACAAGGCTTTAACGTCAATTTATTCTTGCACGAGCATTAAATTTTCGCAACGGTTGCAAGAAAATATAGCAACAGCGATCGTAATGAGAAAGAATAGTAACGGATACTAGACTTTCCGGTAACGGCTAGAAAACTAATTTTCATTTTCTACCTAGAACTGTATTTTTCGATTGTGGTTAAAAATGAAAATAGTTAAAGACTGAGCGGTAACCGTAACTGAAAATTTCTTTCAGTGCAGTTGTTTTCAAGTTCGAAAAACCTCGAGTTTGTAAAAGAGAAGGAATTTATAAGAGTATTATTCCAGTTCGCTGTAATGCCGAAACACAGAATTATGCTCGACGGAAAATTCTGTTTCACTTTCTTGGCTTGTTTTTTTTTCTCTCTTATTTTCCACCCTCGCTCAGTTTTGTTTTTTTTTTCTCTCTCTCTCTCTTTTACGGAGTAAAAGAATCAAGCTCGTTTTCACCGGTCCAAAAATACTCAGAAAACCTCGACAAAGATCGTATATTCATAAGACTTGGAGAGCCATTTCAATTAAGGTTGAAATAAACTTTAGCCTGAAACCTGAAACAAGCAACACGAATTTCCAGTAGTCAAATATAACCGCAGGCAGTGATTCGGTTGATAGTGTTTTAAGATTTTTTTAGACCGATAAGACAATATATTTTAGTGTATAAAATTGGAAGGCATCTGATGAATTTTGGTTTTAGCAATTTTGTTTTCTATTCTTTATTACAGATTCGAGGAGAAGTAGATTTATAATGTGTCGGAATTTGTTAATATATTTGTATTTAATTCTTGTGAATGAATCAGAATCGAGTGAGAAAATTCTGAATGTAAAGTCTACCAAAGTTTTAAAAGTCAAACAAAGTATCGCGGTAGATATGTTTTTTCGAAATCGAAAGACATTATTTTTGTGGATCGGGATAATTTACTTTTTAAAATTGAAAAATCTCGTTGATTTTTTTGCTCAGACAGGAGCGGGGTTGAAATTCCGAATTTGAAAAGGTCGAAAAACGCCAAATAGCGAAGTTTTTGATGACGCAACGTAAAGTACAGAAATGAAACTTTGACGAAACATGAAAGTTTCGAATTGACCGAAACTCGGCTTTCAAAGTTCCTAAAATGCGAGAATGAAAAAATTGGAAAAATCTAAAGCACCGAAATTCTAAATAATCGAAGATTTTCAGTTCTGTGAATTTCTAGCTTCGTGAAATTTCACCACTTTGATCCGTCTTTGTTTCGGAATTTCGATATTTTTACATTCGGAATCCTAGTCGTTCCGATTTTCAGTGTATCCGATTTTTTTTTACACCCACTCGTTGAATTTTACCCCATCGAAAACTCGTTTTTCGTAACTTTTGAATTTCGAAACTTTGATCAACCGTCGCGTTTCCGATCATTCGAAACTTTGTTGTTTCTTCAAAGTTTGATTTTCGCCACCAAATAATTCGGAATTAAGCGCTTTCGGGAGCTTCAAACTCGCCTCCAAAGACAGTCCAAACTTGTATCGTATAAGTATTATATTTCTAATCCCTGTTTCATTGTCACAATTCGAACGATAATTCATAGACGAGTTGCTTTTCTTCCATCCATCCCGAACAAAGACCGAGTTGTACGATTAAAAAAAAAAAAAAAATTAAGAAGAAGAAAACGAATCACTAAAACAACGATAAAAATTGTTGCTACGGATCTAGGATAATCGTAAGATTTGGAATTATATCCTCGGGAGCTGCCGATAGTCACGGATCCAAGTTCTCCGGGGGATTAGCTAAGAAATGGCGTAATCTCTGTAAGCTTTGTCGTTACAGGCAGACCGTATCCTCTGCAAAACTGCACAGCATTCAATCTGAGCGGTGCTTTGATCCGGATATCGTGCATCGAGGGCTTTGACGGAGGGCTTCCTCAGAAGTTTGTGGCCGTCTCGAGCGATCAACGTTGGGAATCGGCGTTCCCTTACTGGGAACTTGATCTCCGCAAACCCACCGAGGCAGTAAGTCTCTACGCCGTTAATGCCAAGGGATCAAGCGATCCTGTCGTCATGGACAACGTGGCGCTGAGGAGCATTGCCTGGAAAAACGTTGCCGGTGAGGAATTACGTGAATTCATCGACGCAAGTTGTGCTTGCGATTTGTAGGAATAAGTTACATGGAGGTAACGAAATACGGTTAAACAATCGCAGCGAATATTGACAGAATTTACATTTTCGTAAAGCGAGCTTTTTCTTCGTCTTGTGTACTCTCAGGTTTAATAACGTTACCGTTACGAGTCAACTTTTCAAAGATTTCAAAAATTCAAAATGACGGGTTACAACGGTTAACGCGAATTTTGAGTCCGGGCTCCGGATGTCAAATTTTCATTTTGTTCCACGTAATTGATAAAAGAAAAAATTGTTTTATCAGCTAAAGTTTGCTTGCGAAGAAACCAGAAGGATGTTTCGTATTTTAAGGAAAGGTACCTATTTTTTCAAACATTTTATTACAAATAACAATTCTATAAAAATAATAATAATTTAATATAAATTTGTGTTCAAAAAAAAAATTCTATAACGACTGAGAAATTAGTAATTTTCGAAAATCTGAAACCTAGACGAGGGGTGGGGTTTAAGTTCCAAATTTGAAAAGTTCCGAAGTTCCGCCTAATTCCGAATTACTTTACGGCGAAACTTGTGAAGAAATCAAACTTTGGAGAAACAACAAAGTAACGAAGAAACTGAAAATCTTGGATCATTGAGATTTTTTAATTCACTCATTCTCGCACTTTCGGAACTTTGAGCGCCGGGTTTCGGACCATTCGAAACTTTGATGACGTTTTGTCAAAGTTTCATTTCTCTACTTCAAGTCTCGGGACTTTTCAAATTTGGAATTTCAACGCCGCCTCTGTAAACGACGTAATTAAAGAAGAGGGCAGAAAAAAAAAATTTGTCGCTCGTATTTTGGAAGCTGAAATTTATAACCTGACACATTTGTTTTATCGTTTGTTCAGGCACGAAGAAACTTTTGGCAATTAATATGAGCTAATATCTCTGAGCAGTAAATAAAGCTTTGGATTGTGGCCGAAGGTGCGGCGCCATGTGCGAACCCACTTTGTCAATGTTTAAACTAGTCTCCATAAATTGAGGCTCGAGTACGGACAGATGGGTATCTCAATGCTGAACGTGTATATATATATATATATATATATATATATATATATATATATATATATATATATATATATATATATGTATGTACTCGAGCTTTACGGTATATAACATGGCAAGGAACTTTCTCACGTAATCTCGTATTACGTGCTTCTCGCTGCAACGAAGTTAAAGATACAATCTTAAAAATCTCTGCGTCAACGAATGGTCTGGAATTGTTTCCTAGTTTTAAAAACCGACTACTTGTTTCAAAAAGCTCAGACAAATAACGGGCGATTTGATACCGAATGCAAATTTTTCCTTGCTTCTCGAAGGTAGAAAAAAGTTTTAAACAACCTTCGGTTGTTCAGCCTTCAGTTGTTTCAATTAAACATTTACAACAGAACTCGGCTCGTGAATCGTAATTATATTTGACTTAATTAATTTTCAATTCCTTGCGATTATTTATCGACGGTCAATTTCGTGAATCTTGCACAAAACTGAATTTTGAACTGAGTAATTTTTTTAAATCAAAAACATTATCGACAGTTTATCTTCTCCGTTGTATCTTGTTTTCTCAAATTGTTGCACAAAGCTGTTAGTGAAAACTTCAACGTCTTGATGCAAAATTTGTTAAAACAGTTAAGTGTGGTTGAAAAATGTTTTGAAATCTGTTAGTTTCAATCTTCTTTGTCGGAAAATTCATTTACGATTGAATCGAAAAGAATACAACGACAGCGGGGAATTGATCGGGATTAAATTTTCAGGAGATCCCGTATCGTCCGTGGATATGTCTCCGATTTTAATCGGTCTTGGAGGAACAGCAACGGGCCTCGGGTTAATCGTGACCGGGGTTTTAATGGCGCTGTGGAGGCGACACGCGGCAACCCCTGCGAAGCCTAAGCCTCCTCAGCCAACGATATCAACGTTCGCTGGAAAGGGTGACGAGGAGGACGGAAATCCGGACCTCATACCGACAAGCGAGCTCGGCAATCATTTAGGTGATTAATCCGAGGAGACAATTATCGTCGATAACGAAGAAAAAAATATGAAATTCCTTCCGAGTGTGTATCCCGAAAGCTTTTCAAAATTGCGTCAGTATTTTCACTGCGTAAAATTATTGCGGAGAGTACATATTTTTTTTTTCTTTTTTTTATTCTCTGCTCGATATATTACGGATTATATTTTTATATCGTTGCGAAAATCAATCGAGTCGATGAAAGAGAAAATTGAGGAATGGAAGTGAAATTACTCGAGCATGGGTTCACTTGTTAATTGCTGGGAAAATTGGATTTCAAAGAGAAATGAACTTGAAAAAATTCTGCGATACTCTTCAACTGTGACATTTCGAGGTAAATTAGTTGGCCACCTTTGGAAAAATGAAATTTTTAGTATGAGAAGAAAAAAATTCATGAAACAACAAAATACCGGAAAATGGATCGATTGGTTTTTCAAACAATCATGACTCAGTGAATTTTTAACGTTTCGAGATGGAAATTGACTGAGTAATTCTCAAGACACGGATATTTAAAAAAACAAATATGAATACACTGCGCGTTGAAGAAAAAGATATTTATTTGAGTCAGTAAAGTTAAATTTTTGTAAAAATAACGAATTAACGATTTTTACGATATTTCATTATTTATCTGGGATAAAATCAGATTATTTTTCCTGTTTTTCATACACTGAGAGAATTTTTTATTTCCATTCACCGGTCAGTCCTTAACTATTTTCATTTTTACCACAGTCGACAAATATAGTTCTAGGTAAAAAATGAAAATTAGTTTTCTAGCCGTTACCGGAATGTCTATCATGCGTTACTATTAATTCTCATTACGATCGCTGTTGCTATATTTTCTTGCAACCGTTGCGAAAATTTAATGCTGGTGCAAGAATAAATTGACGTTAAAGCCTTGTTTAACTAAAAAAGTAGAGTAAACCTCAGAAACTGACTTTGCGTTGCAATAACCAAAAGAGGATCGACAATAGCGCAAAATGTTTACGCGTACCTCGTTTTTCGCAATTCCAACAATATTCAAACAGTGTTTTTTTTTTTAACGATACCTGTTTTACTCAATTTTCGAGTCACTCTAACAAATAAAATTTTTCTCAGTGCATGGAATTTACGGTAAACAAAGCGTGGGTCCATTTCCAACGATCGTTTTTCAGAGGTTCGGTTCAATCTTACCTCTGATCTTTTACCAAACCTTGCACGTTACCGTCCAGGTAAAAACAAACCGTAAACGACGAAGCGGGTAGAGTAGGAAAAACGATAAAACATTCTCGCACAAATTGCTTCCAGAAGATACCCTCGCAGTTTGAAGGACCGATTTAATACCCCTCGGTGAATAAGTGTCCCGTTCTTAATTAAGTCTGGTGTAAATACGTAAGTTTAATCGCCAGAAGTCGGAAGTGGGTACGAATTGACGATCTCGTTCTATTTTTTTTTCTCTCTCTCTTTCCCTCCTTCCATCTACCTACGCAAAATACAGAATATAATGTCAAAATAAAGTTGCAATTCGATCCGCTTTTCAGACAGAAAGCTCACCATATACGGATCTCTTCCCCGAAGACCGCATCTCATCGAGGGCAGAGAAATGTCCTATGACGTCATAGAGGATCCCGAATATCCCCAGGCAGCACCCAACGTGAGTTCCGGTCGTCATCTGTCAGCTAGAAATTTTCTCTCCGCTGATAATGGTCTTACTGGTCCTAATTATACGACTTATCTGGACCAAAATGTGTTTCGATAGATTTTTTCATCTTTGTTTTAGAACAGATTTCGAGTAACCGTGGCTCGAAATAGAGAAGACTTGGAATTCATTCGTCACTGTCTTTTATTGCACGGTTACAACAACCTGGAAACTACGTATATATATATAGGGAATTCCATGCGAATCTGACCAACGTCTGACACACGCGTTTTCTGATTTTGTTTGAAAAAATTTTCTACAATTTTCCCAACACCAGATTTTTTATTCAACCGATGAATTATTTACAAGCATTTTAAGTACCAAAATAAAATTAGAAAAAAACTGATCCGTCGTGGGCACGGTTTTCAAGTGTTTTGAAAAGAAGATACAATTTTAAAGAATTTTAAAAAAGGATCCTTTTCAAAATCACGCTCAATATTTATACAAATAATCGAGCGGTAGAAGAAAAAATTGAACAAAAATTCAGGGTACTGTTACTGACTTGGGAGAATTTCAGACATTTGAACAAAAAGAAAAAAAAAAAAACAAACAAATCGTAAACGGCGAGGATCAGACGTTGGTTCGATTCGCATGGAATTGCCCGTATACGCGTATATTCGACTAATGCCACTGTCATTGTCATTGCTAAGTCAACCAGTCATCATTGTTGTATGACTAGAAAATTCACTCGGCGAAGGTTAGTCTTCGAAACACCCAAAGTGGAGACAATGAGCGAATGACTGAGGGTTTAATTCCATTGTCTCCGAAGGGATTTTCCCTGTGAAACTCACCTTTGACGATATGCTTGTGATATTTCGCCCCCATCAGCCTTCCTCGTCTTGCCCTTCCGTATTGTTTAAGAGCGTTCATTGATTACGTGAGGTGTTTATTTATTTTTTATTTTTTTTAATTTGTACCTCCCCCCTCACGTGAGATTTATGCTATAATTTTTAAATAATTAATTTTATTCGATAAGATTCATATTCAATATTGTCTACGTTAGGAATTGATTATTTAACACAAAATGTTGTCTGTTACAATAATGTTTGTTCTCTGAATTAAAATGTTGACGCGAGATTTTCATCGATCCTTGTTTTAATAGAAATTACTTCCCGCGATTCTGGAACACGATTGATTATTATTCAAGAATCGGTCTTGTCCGTTGTTTCAGATGTACTACAGTCTTCAGAGGCCTCACAGATACTCGGATACGATCAACAGGAGTACGACAACTATTCAGGAAAGCCGTATTTGAACGATGTTTTTTTTTTTTTTCTTTTACGTGGAAATTGTTGACGTGATTTTGAGAAAAAATTTGATTTTACCAAAGAAAAAAAAAAAAAAAGAAGAAGAGAAGAAAACTCGGACAATAATACGCGGCGAGTGTATAATTTCCGGGTGAGGAACGACTGTACCGAGTTGTGAGTTGCACGACTTATAGGTACCCATTTAATTATTATATACATATATATATATTATATATATATATAAAACACGATTTTGTAAATACTGTATATAAAATAAAACACATCAATTTCATGTTACATTAAACATCGTGCGCGTAGTTTTACAATTTACACGATGAAATTGATTGTTATGATGAAAATGATTAACCCTAGTCACTGAAACGGGGTCCCCATTGTTGTTGTTGACACCATAACCGACTTTAACTCATAATTTTAAAGTCAGCGTGATTGAATCAGGGTTGTTTGCGCTAGTAAAACGAAGAATGATTGAAAAATGTTCGGGGTCTCAGAGACCCCGTGTACGTATTGCGTGTTGTTTTACTTTTTTTGCCTGAAAAATTTCTCCCACATCCTCGATAGTTTTTTTTTGCCAAAACTAAGATCGGAGTCTATTTCTGAATCGTTGAATTATCTCTAAGAATTTTCGTTCAAGTCGCAACTGCGCGTAACGTAACGTTGCGTGGAGTAACAACGTTCCAACGTTTGCTTGGGTTTTGATTAACCCCGTGCAAGTAACGTGAAAGTTTTCATAGGCGTATGTGACTAGGGTTGATTTATCTAGATCGTGATAGCGAGCGTGCGGTAAGTGGACAAGATAACGAGGGAAAAAACTCGTCTCTAATTGATATTCTTTTTCTTTAGTAAATATCATCCGCATATCGGAACCTGCGGTCGTTTCAATAACGCGAGAAATAAGGAAAGACAGGAAGTGATGTGTGCTCATAAAACCGCAAAGAAAGATCCCGGATATCTGCCGACCACGAAGAGCAGAAGATATCGTTATAATCGGTATTTGCATCGCTGAATGCGGTTATGCTTTTCCGGTGTTTCAAGACCACTTTCAATCCAACGTCTTACGTTGTTCTGATTTTGCATCTGTACCCAAAGACACCGTGAAACTTGATGCCTGAACTTTTTGGCCTCTTAAAATCGTCCGTTGGACACGAAGACACCTTTTCGTTGCGAAAAACTGGTCCTACGACATCCTTCGAAACTTTTCGACGACGAGTTCGTCCGAGCAACTGAAACTGGTCGGGTTAAAATCTGATTCAAGAAAGCTTCTTCGAACCAGAAGCAATCGTTTCACACAGTTCATTTCGTGGCTGGACCATGATCGGACTTTTTTGTGACGTGACGTTGGATAGATAACGTGACTTTATCTGTCTGTTTTATTACAGCGAATGCCATTGAATTGGATAAGCGACCTTCTGCAGCGTCTCTACGCCAACGCTGGAAATATGATTAGGTACGAAATTGACGTGCGTCGGTGCATCAAAATTCAGATAAAATGTTTCACGATGCAGTTAAAAAATTTTTACGAGTTTACCGAACGCGATAAATATCAGTGAACTCGAGTGTTTTGTTATGAAACGGGGAACACCGAAGATCTCTCCTTGGAATCCACGTATCAATTTATCTATGCAACGACTACGACGCTTCCTTTCACATCCTGTCACAGCAGATAAAGAGCCGTGAATCGTAGGATTGAGTTAAATAATAACCAGACACATAAGAGAAACGCGAAGCCGAGCTATCAGGGAGCAACTGCGCATGATTACAACTTTGCCGTGATAAGTTTATTCCGTCGAGAACTCCGCGCGTTGTTCTTCTCACTTTATACGAGAATCTGTCAACATTGAAAGCTGTTCTATCGTTTCTCATTTCCGTTTTGCCGTTACCGGCGGACGTCACGAGGAATTGTTTCTTTCATCCTGATAGATCTTTGTTTTCAGGTACTTCGTGCTAAAAACCTGAGGACGAGTACCGAGTGCTTATTCTATTTATAAACTGTGAGTAATTTGCTGATCTCCGTTGCCGGATACGATAGGAAAGAGACGCGGCTGATCTTGGAAACGTTTACCCGAACGTCGAGCATGGTAATTCATCTTATTCGTAACGTGTAAACAATTATCATGGGAAAAATTTCACTTGGATTAACGTTGCCGGAAGATTTTAGCAATATACAGTTAACGTCAAAGTATCGCAATAGTTGCAACGAAATATAATACAAGTGGCTATGTTTAAAAAGAATAGTAGCAAGTACTAGAGATTTTGTGATTGCAGCTGTAAAACTGTATTTTCGTTATGCACCCAGAACCATACATATCTTCGGTTATGAATGAAAATTGAAAATCGTTCAATAAGTACAAAACAGTTCAATTTGCAAGTCATTGGAATCGATGACTTGGTCTCCTGATTAATTAAATCGATGCAGTAATCAAAATATGAATGAAACCCACTAAGATCGTTTGTTTTCTGTTTTTTTACCTAGTTTTATCAAAACTATAACCTTGTATAAACTTTTCGTTACGTTTCGAATAAATACAAATAGATTATAAAGAATATTCACGTGACATGTGTACAGTGATGAGCAAATGAATGACTTGGAAAAAGTTGTTTCGTTGAGTCTAAAGTCGGAAGAATTATTGTGTTGACAGTATTCGACTGACTGTTAATTTTATTTTTACAGGCTGAGGAAAATTACACAACTGCAAATTCTATCCTGCAAACTACGATTCAGGGTATCATGTTCAATGAAACTGGAAACCAACACCTGAATCTGTCGGAAGTTCACAGCGCAAAAACCCAGCTGAAGCTCTACGACATTTTCGTGCCGATTCTTGGCTGTCTTATTATCGTGACGAATCTGATTGTCGTTCTGTCATCGGGATTGATTATCAAGAAGGGAGTTAGCCCGAAAACTACCTACCTTTTCCTGGGCAACGTCGCGATGGCAGACCTGGTCACTGGTGCTGCGGTACTCTTGGGCCAATTCTATCCAAAGTCATATCGCGATCATCTTTCATGCGCCATACAATTGGGTGAGATTTTCATTCGAGTCCTTTTTACGGTACGATATTTGATTCTTGGACAATTTTAGGGAGAGGGAAGACTGTGAAGTGTAGACTATAATTGAAGACACGTTATAGAGGGTGGGACGGTATGTAAAAATTGGTACGATTTTAGACCGTCCAAGCTGAACCGTCATCTTATATAAAAAAAAAAAAAAAAAGGAAACGACACAGACTTGAATTCATTTAATAGTCAGTTAACAAGACTGAGACTCGATCATAAAATGACCATGCTGGTTTACACTGAAGGATTCACTCCACTTCTTCAATTTTCAAACGATACACTGAGAGAAATTTTTATTTCCGGTTACCGCTCGGTCCTTAACTACTTTCATTTTTTACCACAAACGAAAAATATAGTTATAAGTAGAAAATGAAAATTAGTTTTCTAGCCGTTACCGGAAAGTCTAGTATCCGTTGCTATTCTTTCTCATTACGATCGCTGTTGCTAGATTTTCTTGCAACCGTTGCGAAAATTTAATGCTCGTGCAAGAATAAATTGACGTTAAAGCCTTGTTTAGCTAAAAAAGTAGAGTAAACCTCAGAAACTGATCTTGCGTGGCAATAACCAAAAAAGGATCGACGATAGCGCAAAATTTTTACGCGCACCTCGTTTTTCCTAATTCCAACATTATTCAAACAGTTTTTTTTTTTTTAACTGTACCTGTTTTACTTAATTTTTCTACTTACTGTAACAAATGAAATTTTTCTCAGTGTACATCTGACGTTTGTCTTCGATTTCAGGGATGATAGTGTCCAGTACTGTGGCTTCTTTGTACTCTGTCGGTCTGATAGCAGTGGATCGATTCCTGTACATAGTCCACGGAATGAATTACAGCCGTTGGATGTACTCGAAGAGAGCTCGTCTGCTTATCCTGTTCACATGGGTGGTGGGAATAATTCTTGGTTTCTTACCAGCGACAGGTTTGTGGACCGGTTCGACAGACCGCGGCAGAATTTGTTGGTTCACACATCTGGCGCCACCGGGTCTCATACTCCTAATTACAATCATCGGTCTGCTACCGATACTGCTGGTCTTGGTTCTCTATGGTATCATATTGTACCACGCGATAATAAAGGTGTTGCAGCTTCGACGAATGGGCAGGAATCGGACAAATCCAACCGCAAGCCGGGACGAGGACTTCAGGATATTCCGCGGCGGTGATTCCGCGTCGAATAATGACGCGGCGAAGAAAACCAGCAAGAATAAACCTTCCAAGATCAAGGCGGTTAAAGTGGTCATGTTCACTTGCGGCAGCATCGTCTTGACTTGGATCCCTTACTTCGTCGCCTGCACAATTTACGTATTCAGCTGCGATTTCGTTGCCGGTGAATGCAAGACGCTCAGAGTTGCCATTGCTTCGCCACTTGCCATACTTGGCTTCTTGAACTCTCTTTTTAACCCCGTTATATACGCATGGTGGCACACCGGCTTCAGAACCGTGATGAAAAAAGTACTCCGCAAGGGACGATCTTCTAATTCCAATCAATCGTGCAACACTCCGAGCACAAAATCGAGCCAGAGGTCCGGTAGTACAAAATCAAAGAGCTCAGGGAATTCGAGCGATGTCGATATGCATCCCATTTGAAATTGGTAGTGAATTGACTGCCTTGGATATTTGTTGCAATCCGACATCATTGAACGATAATAGCGAAAATTATCAAAAAAATTTTGTCTTGGTATTATTGCGTGAATGGTATAAATCATTTTGTAGGCGAAATTTGATATAGTTCTCAATTCACGATATTCACTGTCCGCTACTTTTATCTAGGAACGACAATTTCCTTTGCAAATGTATTGCGAAATTCGGTTGCGATTCTTGTTGAAAAACTGACAAGTCTACCAATTACACATATTGAGATAAGATCATTTTTTAGAACTTCTTTTTACACCGATTGTTTACTTTCAATTTATTTGTCACGTTGTACAAAGTTGGCGTTTTCACAGAGGTTGTCAAAATATCGCGAGCGAGAATAATGAATTTAATTAAGACTCCGTGACTCGTTTTTTTGCTCAACAATCTGTAAGAGAATAAATAAATGTTAAACCAAAAACATCACTTCATACCGAATAGTTTTAATTCTACAATCTAATTATTACTTTCTATTACTGTGTATAATATATAAATAAATTTTTATTCCAGATGCGAATACGAATTATAAACTACAAATGCTGAAATCGCAGTTATCGAAGTTTTTCGCATCTCCTCGTGCTAACTATTCATTAGTTAAAGTGTGTTAAAAACAAATACACTCATTTCTATTCGCCATCTGTTTATCTAATCGCTTTTTTCTTCGCGCTTAGCTGGCAATTCCCAAGCGGTGTCGGTCACCTACCGCAATATCCTGCACAAAGTAAGAAAATGAAATTCGCAAGCGGAATGAACAAATCAAACGGCGATGTTGAACGACGGTATTCATTCGTTCAAGAACCTTCACGTCGACAGAGCTTGAATCTCAGAGGCGTTGTCTTTGAGAGGAATCACCGAAGGACTTCCAAAGTGTGTGATTGCGGACGAATAGTTTGCGAATTTTACGTGACCGTCGAAAGCTTGCGAACAACGATAACAAATTTCAAGCTTAGCTGATTTTTACGATCTTGTAACAAAACGATAATAATCATGGTGAGTACTCTGAATCATACGGTACCTATATATAAATATGAGTATTTCAGTAAGTATCTGATGTTATTTTCCCAACGAATAATTAATTTTTGAAAAAAGCACCGATTCAACTGACAGAAATATGGTGAAAGTTCTTCTTTTTTTTTTCCTCGATGTTACAAATTTACGAATTTGCGTGTTTCCGAAGATTTCCTTTTCGCACATTTTGTAAATTTTGAAATTTTTTGTACCCTTTCTTTAACACGGAACCGTGATTCGATTGAGGAAACTTTTTTCAGACGACTGAAGTAAATAACTCAACGCCAGATTCAACAACGTGGGAAACAACAATTTGGACGTTAATTGCCAACGAAACTACAGAGTATCCAAAATTCAATTCGACGGAAGAAGTTACACTCTCATTGGCCGCCATTCACATGTTCGTAATGATTCTCTGTGGCTTTATAATATTGACGAATCTCTCAGTGGTATTATCGTCAGGATTAATCCTGAAAAAAGGAATAACTCCAAAGACGACTTACCTGTTCCTTGGAAACGTCGCGATGTCGGATTTGGTTGTCGGTTTGGCTGTTCTCTTCGGTGTAATTTTTGGCAGGCCTCCCGACTTCTACAGCAGTCAAATTGAATGCGCAATCCAAATGGGTGAGTCGTTTCTGTATAAAATGAAATCAAACTAGATTCATCGTTCGAATAGAATTTTGAAATACGTTACTGAATTATCCCACCTAATAACATTGGTCAACGAAATTTTTTAACAACGAAGAACTTACCTTTTTCGATTCAAGCTGCTTTGTTATTTATTGTATCTAACTACCCAGCACTTATTGTGAATAACAAAATACCCTGAACCAAAGAAGGTGAGTCAAAACGATAAACATTCAATTTCACTGGCAGCAACTGTAACACTAAAAATAAGCTAATATTTGTTAATAGAAACGGTATTTTTGGAAATACTAAAAAAGTATCGTATCACAATGAAACTAATCGTACATAAAATATTCTAATATCAATTCTATTATTCTAAATTTTATTCCTAGCATAATCAGTCAAAAGTTTTTACGTTACACAAAAAGTGAAGTTAAAAACAAAATAACTGGGATATAAAAAAAATGTTGCAAAAATTTTCAGTCCTATTAACGATTCCATTTGTCGTACTGAGAAAAATGTCATGCAATAAGAGAGAATAGTAACGGATACTAGACTTTCCGGTAACGGCAAGAAAACTAATTCTCATTTTCTACCTGAAACTATACTTTTCGATCGTGGTAAAAAATTAAAATAGTTAATAGGACTGAGCGGTAACCGGAAATAAAAATTTATCTCAGTGCACTGGTATCAAAAAATGATCACCACCGTGTTGAGTACGACTGATATTTGAAACAATCGTGTTCCTTTCAACTGAGGTGATTTTTCATTCACGTTCAATTTCATCGCAGGAATGGTGGTGTCCAGTACTATAGTATCCGTTTACACGGTGGGCCTGATAGGCTTGGACAGATTCCTGTACATAGTCCACGGAATGAAGTACAACCGTTGGATGTATCCAAGAAGAGCTCGTCTGCTGATCGGATGTACTTGGGTGCTAGGATTGATCCTCGGTTTCCTGCCATTAACGGGTCTCTGGACACTTTACGATACCCAAAACGGCAAAAAGTGTTGGTTCATTCTTCTGGCTCCACCGGGCTTGGTTCTACTGATCGTGACCATCGGTCTGGTGCCCGTATTGATGATCATCGTTCTTTACAGTATAATTTTGTACCACGCGATGAAAAAGGTGTTGCAGCTTCGCAGAGCCGATAAAAATCGGACGAATGAAAACGGAGGAAGGGACGAGAACTTGAGGATATTTCGAGGCGGTGAATCAACTTCGATCGGTGACGAAACCGCGAAGCAAAAGGCGAAGAACAGACCCTCGAGAATCAAGGCTGTTAAGGTGGTCCTCTTTACCTGCGGTACCATCGTCGTTACTTGGGCTCCATACTTCATCGCGTGCACCATGTACGTCTTTTGCGATCCGGCAACCGGGGCCTGCGACTCCATAGGATACGCCATAGACACGCCACTCGCTCTGCTTGGTCTTGGAAACTCTTTGCTCAATCCTCTGATATACGCTTGGTGGCATAACGGGTTTCGCAATTTTATGAGGAGAATTTTGTGCAGGGATCCAACGATCCCGTGAAAAGAGCGCTGTTTGTCAAACTTGAACTTATTTTCTATCGATAAAACATTTACAAATCACTCTGAATTAACCAAGAACTAATTTACAAACTATAAACCAATGAACAATTAGAGAAAAAAAGAATCTATTTAAGACTGTGACTACGAAGGGTTAGGAACTTGGAGAAATTTGAAACTCGACAGTTTCTTGCGATCTAACGACCAAACGATAACCATGGTAATTAATTATTCTTGATCATATAATATATATATATGCATAGGTATACACTGAAAGAGAAGAAAGCGTTGGATCAAAAAAAAAAAAATTGTTTCGCTCACAACTATCAGGATCATGACTAAAAGTTCGATTATCACAACGATTTATGAGTTGCACGAAATAAATGAAAAATAATTCCGTTGACTATGTTATTATTTGACAGAAATGCGAGGATCTAAAGTCAACGAAATATCGAATCGATCGATATGTATTATATATAGTTGATGTGAAAATCATTTCGTTATTCTGAAAATCCTACTTTTCGATCTCAGAAATGTTTGATCGATGCAAGATCGTGTTTTGGTGGTTTAAAAAAATCCCAGTTAATCGAAGTTAACATTTAGTTGGAAAAATTACAGCTAAATTCAAGCAACTGAATATTCGGTTCAGTGTAGCTTTTAAAAAATTAATTTAATCAACTTATTTGTTGATTGTAGTCTCATATCGTTCGGATAAACAAATGCTCAGGTTATAAAGTAAGATAATAATGTTTTATCAGCATTACTGTAAATTTTTATTGACGAGACTTAATCATGGAACGAAAGGAAGTCCTGAAATCACTTGGACGAACTTTCCAATCGACAAAATATCTATTTGACATAAATATTTCGTTTATGTCGTTGGTCCAATACACTGAAAACTTGGGTTCCGTAACCTTCATGTTTTCCCAACTGTTTTACACGTTGGACTTTTGTGGGGTATTTTTTTTTTTTTCATCAACCAACAAAATATTCAAAATTGTAGATAGATTCATTGAACTATTTGTATGAAAACAATTTTTCTGTTCTTTCTACTGATACATACCTACATTTTAATGAACGAAAGTTTTCGCAGTTAGTCAAATTATATTCACTGACTTGGATCAACGAAACGAGTTTCACCTGCAAGATGTAGATTCGTTTAGATTAAAACACTCGATTGATTTGTTTCTTTCAATCATTAAAAGTTCTCAACAAAATGCACATTTAGTTCGTTAAACAATGTATAAGTTTGAATGGATAGAATGAAAATCACTTAGTTTGACCAAATCAATTTCTTTATTAAATCACACATAGAGGTTGATTCGAGAGGGATAAAATTCGATTCCTTGGAATACTGAATTCTTGAAAGACAAATAAAATTTTAATTTGTGGGATTGCACGCATTCAATCCTTCTTCAACATTGAGAGAAATTTTTAGTACCGATTACCGCTCAGTTCACCACAAGTTACCACATCCCGTAGATTACATACGCAAAAATAGAAATGGCAAAATACGTTTTTAAACGTTCGTATTAAGGAAAAGGAAACAAGGAAGAAATCGTAGAAAGTGAAATAAACGCAGGTTCCCAATATTGCGTCCTATTTGATTTTTCTCCTGTACTTTTTAAATCCTGTTTCCACTTTTGTATGTTCATCTACTTTCAATACTTCTGGACTCACCAACCTTTTTCGGTAGCAAACCGTAGTTTTTTTTTTCTTGTTTTACATTTCACCGACAATACGTCGAGGCAGCAAAGCGTAGCTTATCGCCATTTTTCCTCACGAATATATTCGAAATTGAATAATTGCAAGCAATCTTCATACTTTGATATCCGTTGAAGTTACCTATCTTTCTATCGCCGCACGTACAATAACAATTTATGACACATTTATGCGAACTGCTTGTTCGTATCTTTTTTTATAATGCAGAGTTTGTAATTAATGGATTACTTTCGTTATATCAGAAATTTATTCGTAGATGAGAAATTGTAGAATAATTTTATATATCAAAGGAATTACTTTATTAATTTCATTGTAAGTGTGTTAATTGTTTCTTACACAATATCATGAGAAGTAAATTCTTATCTGGGATACGATTTAAAAATAAACACAACCAAGTCTTGATGAAGAAATGTATAACGATAATAACTCCTGAGGAAAACACAATGAATCATGAATAATCAGTCTTAGAAAATATAATATTCAATCGAACTATCCGAATCGCGAATAATAGTAACCAAAAATAATTAAAGCGAGGGACCTCCAATCCAATCTGATTAGGATTCCCCTGAGTTCTGGGATTCTCATTAATTTATCTGCACGGTGCCGCGGTGTGACTATACTATATCCCACATCCTGTCCAACAAGCGAGAATTTCTCTAACAATAAAAAAAAAAAAAAGTGGGGGTTACGAACGGTTGGTAATAATTTCATTCCTTTCAGAGCCGTTGGATTATTCAGACGAGAGACTTGTTCCTGGGTGGTTTAAAAGTGATCGTTTCACGCATCTCTTCTTTCGACTATCGCCAAATCCACAACGGTTAGCATTCTTCGATCGGTTAACTTGTGATTTTTGGCTAAGAGCGTTACGCATTCGTCACAGAAGCTGAGTGAGGCTGCCGGTGTGAATTGTGACTTGCAATTGCCGACATTGATTGGTTGCCGAAGATCAAGACCGTGACGAAATACGACGTATGTAAAGCATCCATATTCCATGGTTGTATAACTGATCGTGAATCATGGTATATACGCTTAATGTTGATGAATGAAATGAACAAAATTCACAACAATCTGAAATGGTACTTATCTCGGTGTTAGTACCTATGAGAAACTCAATTCGAGGGTAATCTTGTTTTTTTCAGATCGGAGAAGAAGACGCAGCCACAGCTTCAACCTTCCAAAAAGCCATCGAAACGATGGATTTTAACTACACTCCGGAAAATCCAATTCTCAACCTTGACGATGTTAGCGGCGTCGATGTGCAACTTGACCTCATCAATGTCTGCATTCTGATTTTCACTATCGTTGCCAATCTGGCGCTCGTTTTGTTATATGGATCGATCGTCAAGAACGGAGTGAGCCCAAAGACGATTTACCTCTTTCTCGGAAATGGTGCGATGGCTCACTTGGTCACAATTGTCGGTATTCTCCTCGATCAATATTGTCCGAGACCATCTGATCTTTCATACAGCATCGGGATAGGTGAGATTTTCATTGGAAATACAGTAGTGACGGTGCCTTATATTTGATTTGAACACATGTGCGTATTCGAACGTGACTAAAACGTGTCGTATTGTTGATTCTGATCACGATTCGATTATCGAGATGACTTTGTTAAGGGGAGAGGAACAACCTACATTAGGAAATATTTACGTCTGGTAATTTTTCAAGTGATTTTAATCATAATTCGTCAAGTTCTCAAATACGTCCCAGAGCAGGTCTTCATTTGCCTTGAAATTTTATGAGTACACTCTGAATGTCGTAATTTTGATCTGAAACTAACGAAGCTGACATTTTTTTCATTCACAAGATTACTTAATTACATCTATACGCGTATACACGCAATAATATTTATCTGCGAATGGAGAACTGATAACGAATACCACGAATCACTGAAATTCTGTATATACATATATCACTTGGTGATTGTTATAAATGAAATGTAAGTAATGAAACGAAATTTTACCCGGAACACCAAACCTACCGTTGAGATGGTTGCGTTGTTTAAATTACCCTTTTTGAGTGTTAAGAGCTGCGAAAAAATGGTAAAAAATGACACTTTCTATGTAAAACGCGTGTAAAACATTGAACTTCTCACATCAAAGGATACATTTAGGTTGCCGTTCTCAGAAATAATCTGAACAATGAAATAAATTCAGTCTCCTTGGTTCGAGATGACAAAATTTCGACCTCCAAAGTGTACCCAAATTGCCAATGGAAATGAAGACCTGATTCGGGACGTAGTTAATATAACTCGATCAATCACGGTTCGAATGACTTGAAAAAATTACCAGATATAGTTCGAACTAGTGAAAAAAAAAAAATATATCCATTAAATTCTTCTGTGTTGAAAAAAAATGTCAAAAGATCACTCGGTTTTCGGCCTCTTAAGATGCTTCCTAACACTCACGCAATTCCGGTCAGTTTTCCACAAACCTTTCACTTCTTCTCACATACATACCCAATTCTGATTACAGGAATGATAATTGCAAGTACGGTAGCCTCCGTTTATACGGTTGGCTTGATAGCCGTTGACAGGTTCCTGTACATAGCCCATTGCATGAAGTACAACCTTTGGATGTACCCAAAAAGAGGTTGTCATCTAATCGTGTGGACATGGATCTTAGGAACGATTGTTGGCCTCTTACCAACAACAGGTCTGTGGACCGAAACAACGGAAGGTGACAAAATCCGTTGGTTGAGTTCGTTGGCTTCACCCAGCCTCATAATTCTCATAACAATAATCGAGATGATTCCGCTATCGCTTGTAGTGATATTGAACGGCATAATTCTCTATCACGCAATAAAAAAAGTGATTCAGCTTCAACGAGCCGATAAAAACCGGACAGATGAAACCGCACCAGGCGATAATGCCGAATTGAGAATATTTCGCGGTGGTAAGTCGGTGATAAATGACGACGCGAAGGAAACTGCCAAGAACAAACCATCCAAGAACAAAGCAGTCACGCTGGTACTTTTCACTTCTGTCAGTCTTGTTTTCGCCTGGATGATTTATTTCTTATTTTGCCTCACGTACGTTTTCTGCGATCCAATCGTCACCATTTGCAAGGAAACAAGGCTGGAGATAGCGGCACCGTTTGCCGTGCTGAGCTTCATAACTTCTCTTCTGAACTGTCTTATGCACGCAATGTGGAACACCAGCTTTGAGAATCTTATGAAAAAATTAGTAAGAAACGTAAGGAAATGTAAGAAATGAAACACGCTTAACAATAGAGTCAGACGTAATTTTTCACGGCAACAAACGAGATCCGAAAAATTATAAAGCAGCGAGGAAGTCTGTATAAGGTTTCCATTCTGACTGAGCGAATAAAAAATTCAAGGTAATTTTATATCTACAATAATAAAATAATAACAATTAAAAGGTACCTTATTAATTACAATGCATTTAAATATATTATTAGATATCATGTTATTCCGAGTAAATTTAGTCATCATTTTGTGTCGGTCCATTTTCTATTACACTATATGCTTGAAAAAAATGTTTACAAGCCTCTAAAATTGCCCTCATATATGTCGTTTCGGCAATAAATATCAAATTATTAATAAACATATCGATCCTTTTGTTAAGAGGATGTCGACCATCGGAAACCTAATCTCAGTAGTGACCACCTTACATAATTTCCATGTCCTGACATCCTCTGTGAACCTCCATCGCTATCTGCGATCAGTACCTCAAAACTTTCCTATGTCAGGTAAGGCAGGCGAGAAAGAATATCCGCCAGGAACACTGAGAAAAATTGAGTGAAACGGGTATCGTTAAAACAACTGTTCGAATATAGTTGGAATTACGAAAAACGAGGTACGCGTAACCATTTTGCGATATCGTCGATCCTTTTTTGGTTATTGCAACGAAAAATCAGTTTCTGAAGTTCAATCTACTTTTTTAGTTAAACAAGGCTTTAACGTCAATTTATTTTTGCACGAGCTTTAAAGTTTTGCAACGGTTGCAAGAAAATCTAGCAACAGCGATCGTAATGAGAAAGAATAGCAACGGATACTAGAGTTTCCGGTAACGGCAAGATAACTAATTCTCATTTTCTACCTGAAACTATACTTTTCGATTGTGGTAAAAAATTGAAATAGTTAATAGGACTGAGCGGTAACCGGAAATAAAAATTGAATAATTTTATTTACTATTCGCAAAACGACTCCGTTTCCTTTAACCTCCTTTTTCCAACGATCCTGTAAAAAGAGCGCTGTTTGTCAAACTTGAACTTATTTTCTATCGATCAAACATTTACAAATCACTCTGAATTAACCAAGAACTAATTTACGAACTATAAACCAATGAACAATTAGAGAAAAAAAGAAAGTCTTCAAGACTGTGACTACGAAGGGTTAGGAACTTGGAGAAATTTGAAACTCGACAGTTTCTTGCGATCTAACGACCAAACGATAACCACGGTAATTAATTATTCTTGATCATATAATGTATATATATATACATAGGTATACACTGAGAGAGAAAAAAGCGTTGGATCAGAAAAAAAAAATTGTTCCGCTAACAACTACACGTTCAGGATCATAACTGAAAGTTCGATTATCACAACGATTTATGAGTTGCACGAAATAAATGAAAAATAATTCCGTTGACTATCTTATTATTTGACAGAAATGCGCGGATCTAAAGTCAACGAAATATCGAATCGATCGATATGTATTATATATAGTTGATGTGAAAATCATTGCGTTATTCTGAAGATCCTACTTTTCGATCTCAGAAATGTTTGATCGATGCAAGATCGTGTTTTGGTGGTTTAAAAAAATCCCAGTTAATCGAAGTTAACATTGAGTTGGAAAAATTACAGCTAAATTCAAGCAACTGAATATTCGGTTCAGTGTAGCTTTTAAAAAATTAATTTAATCAACTTATTTGTTGATTGTAGTCTCATATCGTTCGGATAAACAAATGCTCAGGTTATAAGGTAAGATAATAATGTTTTATCAGCATTACTGTAAATTTTTATTGACGAGACTTAATCATGGAACGAAAGGAAGTCCTGAAATCATTTGGACCAACTTTCCAATCGACAAAATATCTATTTGACATAAATATTTCGTTTATGTCGTTGGTCCAATACACTGAAAACTTGGTTCCGTAACCTTCATGTTTTTCCAACTGTTTTACACGTTGGACTTTTGTGGGTTTTTTTTTTTCATCAACCAACAAAATATTCAAAATTGTGGATAGATTCATTGAACTATTTGTATGGAAACAATTTTTCTGTTCTTTCTACTGATACATACCTACATTTTAATGAACGAAAGTATTCGCAGTTAGTCAAATTATATTCACTGACTTGGATCAACGAAACGAGTTTTACCTGCAAGATGTAGATTCGTTTAGATTAAAACACTCGATTGATTTGTTTCTTTCAATCATTAAAAGTTCTCAACAAAATGCACATTTAGTTCGTTAAGCAATGTATGAGTAAATGGATAGAATGAAAATCACTTATTTTGACCAAATCAATTTCTTTATCAAATCACACATAGAGGTTGATTCGAGAGGGATAAAATTCGATTCCTTGGAATACTGAATTCTTGAAAGACAAATAAAATTTTGATTTGTGGGATTGCACGCATTCAATCCTTCTTCAACATTGAGAGAAATTTTTAGTACCGATTACCGCTCAGTTCACCACAAGTTACCACATCCCGTAGATTACATACGCAAAAATAGAAATGGCAAAATACGTTTTTAAACGTTAATATTAAGGAAAAGGAAACAAGGAAGAAATCGTAGAAAGTGAAATAAACGCAGGTTCCCAATATTGCGTCCTATTTGATTTTTCTCCTGTACTTTTTAAATCCTGTTTCCACTTTTGTATGTTCATCTACTTTCAATACTTTTGGACTCACCAACCTTTTTCGGTAGCAAACCGTAGTTTTTTTTTTCTTGTTTTACATTTCACCGACAATACGTCGAGGCAGCAAAGCGTAGCTTATCGCCATTTTTCCTCACGAATATATTCGAAATTGAATAATTGCAAGCAATCTTCATACTTTGATATCCGTTGAAGTTACCTATCTTTCTACCGCCGCACGTACAATAACAATTTATGACACATTTATGCGAACTGCTTGTTCGTATCTTTTTTTATAATGCAGAGTTTGTAATTAATGGATTACTGTCGTTGTATCATAAATTTATTCGTAGATCAGAAATTGTAGAATAATTTTATATATCAAAGGAATTACTTTATTAATTTCATTGTAAGTGTGTTAATTGTTTCTTACACAATATCATGAGAAGTAAATTCTTATCTGGGATACGATTTAAAAATAAACACAACCAAGTCTTGATGAAGAAATGTATAACGATAATAACTCCTGAGGAAAAAACAATGAATCATGAATAATCAGTCTTAGAAAATATAATATTCAATCGAACTATCCGAATCGCGAATAATAGTAACCAAAAATAATCAAAGCGAATGACCTCCAGTCCAATCTGATTAGGATTCCCCTGAGTTTTGGGATTCTCATTAATTTATCTGCATTTATACTTTATACTACATCCCACATCCTGTCCAACAAGCGATAATTTCTCTAACAATGAAAAAAAAAAAGTGGGGGTTACGAACGGTTGGTAATAATTTCATTCCTTTCAGAGCTGTTGGATTATTCAGACGAGAGACTTGTTCCTGGGTGGTTTAAAAGTGATCGTTTCACGCATCTCTTCTTTCGACTATCGTCAAATCCACAACGGTTAGGATTCTTCGATCGGTTAACTTGTGATTTTTGGCTAAGAGCGTTACGCATTCGTCACAGAAGCTGAGTGAGGCTGCCGGTGTGAATTGTGACTTGCAATTGCCGACGTTGATTGGTTGCCGAAGATCAAGACCGTGACGAAATACGACGTATATAAAGCATCCATATTCCATGGTTGTATAACTGATCGTGAATCATGGTATATACGCTTAATGTTGATGAATAAAATGAACAAAATTTACAACAATCTAAAATGGTACTTATCTCGGTGTTAGTACCGATGAGAAACTCAATTCGAGGGTTATCTTGTTTTTTTCAGATCGGAGAAGAACACGCAGCCACAGCTTCAACCTTTCAAAAAGCCATCGAAACGATGGATTTTAACTACACTACGGAAGATACAATTCTCAACCTTGACGATGTTAGCAGCGTCGATGTGCAACTTGACCTCTTCGATGTCTGCGTTCTGATTTTCATTATCGTTGCCAATCTGGCGCTCGTTTTGTTATATGGATCGATCGTCAAGAACGGAGTGAGCCTAACGACGACTTACCTCTTCCTCGGCAATGGTGCGATGGCTGACTTGGTCACAGTTGTCGGTATTCTCCTCGACCAATATTATCCGAGACCATTTAGCACTGATCTTTCATGCAGTATCGGGATAGGTGAGATTTTCATTGGAAATACAGTGGTGACGGTGCCTTATATTTGATTTAATCACATGTGCGTATTCGAACGTGACTAAAACGTGTCGTATTGTTGATTCTGATCACGATTCGATTATCGAGATGACTTTGTTGAGGGGACAGGAACAACCTATATTAAGAAATATTTACGTCTGGTAATTTTTTAAGTGGTTTTAATCATAATTCGTCAAGTTCTCAACTACGTCTCAAAGCAGGTCTTCATTTGCCTTGAAATTTTATGAGTACACTCTGAATGTCGTAATTTTGATCTGAAACTAACGAAGCTGACATTTTTTCATTCTCAAGATCACTTAATTACATCTATACGCGTATACACGCAATAATATTTATCTGCGAATGGAGAACTGATAACGAATACCACAAATCACTGAAATTCTGTATGTATATATATGTATGTGTATATACATATGTGAGTGTAAGAGCTGCGAAAAAATGGTAAAAAATGACACTTTCTATGTAAAACGCGTGTAAAACCTTGAACTTCTCACATCAAAGGATATTTAGGTTTCCGTTCTTAGAAATAATGTGAACAATGAAATAAATTCAGTCTCCTTGGTTCCAGATGACAAAATTTCGACCTCCAAAGTGTACCCAAATTGCCAATGGAAATGAAGACCTGATTCGGGACGTAGTTAATATAACTCGATCAATCACGGTTCGAATGACTTGAAAAAATTACCAGATGTAGTTCGAACTGGTGAAAAAAATAAAATAAATATCCTCAGAGTTTAGAAAATATCCATTAAATTCTTCCGTGTTGAAAAAAAATGTCAAAAAATCACTTGGTTTTCGGCCTCTTAAGATGCTTCCTATCACTCACGCAATTCCGGTCAGTTTTCCACAAGCCTTTCACTCCTTCTCACATACATACCCAATTCTGATTACAGGAATGATAATTGCAAGTACGGTAGCCTTCGTTTATACATTTGGCTTGATAGCCGTTGACAGGTTCCTGTACATAGTCCATGGCATGAAGTACAACCGTTGGATGTACCCAAAAAGAGGTTGTCTTCTAATCGTGTCGACATGGATTTTAGGAACGATTCTTGGCCTCTTACCAACAATAGGTCTGTGGACCGAAACAACGGAAGGTGATATAATCCCTTGGTTGGGTTTGTTCACTCCACCCGACCTCATATATCTCATAACAAATATCGAGATGATTCCGATATCGCTTGGAGCGATATCGTACGTCATAATTGCCCATCACTCAATAAAAAAACAGATTCAGCTTCAACGAGCCGATAGAAACCGGACAGATGAAACCGCATCAGGCGATAATGCCGAGTTGAGAATATTTCGCGGTGGTAAGACGGTGAAAAATGATGACGCGAAGAAAACTGCCAAGAACAAACTATCCAAGATCGAAGCAGTCTCGGCGGTACTTTTCTGGTGCGCCTGTATTGTTTTCACCTGGATTCAGTATGTCTTTGCTAGCCACAAGGACGTTTTCTGCGATTCAACCTTCTTCTATTGCAAGGGAAAAAAGGCGATAATGTTTGCCGGGATGAGCTCCCTAAATTTTTTTCTTGACCCTGTTATAAGCAGATTTTGGAACACCAGCGTTACAAATTTTATGAAAAAATTAGTGTGTAAGGAATGAAACACGCTTAACAATAGAGTCAGACGTAATTTTTCACCGCAACAAACGAGATCCGAAAAATTATAAAGCAGCGAGGAAGTCTGTGTAAGGTTTCCATTCTGACTGAGCGAATAAAAAATTCAAGGTAATTTTATATCGACAATAATAAAATAATAACAATCAAAAGGTACCTTGTTAATTACAATGCATTTAAATATATTATTAGATATCATGTTATTCCGGGTAAATTTAGTCATCATTTTGTGTCGGTCCATTTTCTATTACACTATATGCTTGAAAAAAATGTTTACGAGCCTCTAAAAGTGCCCTCATATATGTCGTTTCGGCAATAAATATCAAATTATTAATAAACATATCGATCCTTTTGTTAAGAGGATGTCCACCATCGGAAACCTAATCTCAGTAGTGACCACCTTACATATTTTCCATGTCCTGACATCCTCTGTGAACCTCCATCGCTATCTGCGATCAGTACCTCAAAACTTTCCTATGTCAGGTAAGGCAGGCGAGAAAGAATATCCGCCAGGAACACTGAGAAAAATTGAGTGAAACAGGTATCGTTAAAAAAACTGTTCGAATATAGTTGGAATTACGAAAAACGAGGTACGCGTAAACATTTTGCGATATTGTCGATCCTTTTTTGGTTATTGCAACGCAAAATCAGTTTGCGAGGCTTACTCTACTTTTTTAGTTAAACAAGGCTTTAACGTCAATTTATTTTTGCACGAGCTTTAAAGTTTTGCAACGGTTGCAAGAAAATCTAGCAACAGCGATCGTAATGAGAAAGAATAGCAACGGAAACCAGACTTTCCGGTAACGGCTGGAAAACTAATTTTCATTTCCACCCTGGAACTACATTTTTCGATCGTGGTAAAAAATGAAAATAGTCAAGGACCGAGCGGTAACCGGAACTAAAAATTTCTCTCAGTGAAAGTATAGATCAAAGTTACATGGTAAGTGGACAATCCAGTAAATATACCAGCAACAAACATATTTTCCATTCACCAACAGAGGTAAATTCCGACTAAAAAGATACGAGACGGGCTGCTGATAAGTAGTGGCCAGAATTACCGACCGAGGGAAAGCTCGGAGCTTGATCCAATTCCAGGAGGTAAATGGCTTCGATTCTCGCAGTTGAGGGGAAGACCGTCAGATACTGCGTGTAAAACGGAACGTCCGACTAGCAGCCCTGATATATCGGCAAAGCACTGGAAGCTTTAGGTATGTTTGCTGTTTTCCGCTGAGTTGCGAAGGAACGCAATATCCAGAGTATAGAAATGTGCTTAAATTGTGGTACACGATTGGTTATAATTTTGGCCTCCAGCGGCGCTACCGAACCACAAACTCTCTCGATATTCGCCCCTGATATTGTTGCGCGAAAATTTTTGGAAATGGCAAACCGAAGACAGACGCATTGACAAAAATGTAGGATGATGAATGCATCAAATTAGTACTTTTCACTTATTCTAATTCGCTTCTACAACTTCTTTTCGTTAATAAGTATACGTGGAAAAAAAATCGAAACAGAACGTCGAGACCACTATTTTTTCTTTTTTTTTTTTCCTATATGTTGCAAACGCTCTGAAAACCATTGAAGCGCATAGATAAATCGATGTCAGTAAAAATTCAGAAATCTCGAAAACGAAAAAATTTCGAAGATGAAAGTAAAAGGTCGTGATCAACAAGGAAAGCTATTAATTAAAATTCTCGGCTCTCTTATATTGTAGGAAAATGATCCATGTCGAAAACAGGTTGAAAAGTTTTTGGCTATTCAAATATCTAGTACCTATCTTACAAGGAGAATATCGTTACAATTGCGAATAGATTTTAAGGATGGCAATTGCAAGGTCAAAGAAATTACATACTTTATAATAAAAGAGTACAATTATTGACTTGGAATCCTTGCCATGGAAATTTAACAACTCACGTAAGAGGTCTTGACGGTATTTAACGGTAATGAATTAAATTCCTGATCTTTTCACTGACCTAATTGATAAAAAGAAATTACGTTGCAATGGATCAGGAAAAACCGTTAAAGTTGTCGCGATTCACCGGACGCTTTACTCCGATTACATGCATTTACCTTGCAAAAATACTGACGTGAGTGAATTTTCCACCGGAAATGAGTCTGCGGTGCGAAGTAGAGGATGTTCTACTCGGGGCGCGCACCCTTTCGTTACGTCTACGAAGCGGAAATCGATTATCGGTCATACGCAACGAGTACGAGGTACTTTGAGGTCGATGAAAGGGTTGCAGCTCGCCGACTTTTGCGATGCTGCGGAAGTCGGATACGCCGCACTTTCTGCCTTTGTGCAATCCACCGCGTTAAATCCATCCGCGTTATCCGCAGCCAACTTCGCAGTGAGAAAACCTTCATTTTTACAGTAGCTAGAAAAATTGAGTAAAACAGGAATCGTTGAAAAAAAGTGTTTGAATATTGTTGGAATTACGAAAAACGGGGTGCGCGTAACCATTTTTCGCTATCGTCGATCCTTTTTTGGTTATTGCAAAGCAAAATCAGTTTGCGAGGTTTACTCTACTTTTTTAGTTAAACAAGGCTTTAACGTCAATTTATTCTCGCACGAGCGTTAAATTTTCGCAACGGTTGCAAGAAAATCTAGCAACAGTGATCGTAATGAGAAAGAATAGTAACGGATACCAGACTTTCCGGTAAAGGCTGGAAAACTAATTTTCATTCTCTACCTGGAACTATATTTTGTCGATCGTGGTAAAAAATGAAAATAGTTAAGGACCTAGCGGTAAGCGGAACTAAAAATTTCTCCGAGTACAGCAGCAACAATTACTCGTCTTGTCTTCGTTCATCACGCGCGAAACGTAAAGTATACCCATGGATTGTGTTACACGGAAAGGCATGAGAAAAATTGTCTGCTCGGCGATTCGCTAGTGTCACTCATCTCGGTATCGGTTTTCTCTAATCTCTCGCCACTCTGCTGCTCTATTCATTGCAAAGCTTCTTCAACCGGAATTTCCCCCACTTCATGCCACCCGGGGTTCGGAGAGTCGTTTGTCACACGAGCACCAAAAACTCGAGTTTACACAACCGCGAGGTTCCCAAAAAATCATCCCCCACACACCCTTACTCATCCGCATTGGATGTTGGATAATTCTGCTGCGCTAACCCTTTTCATTTTTTGCGTTACATGTTCAGATTCGATTCGCGTCACTGACGTCCGGTCTGTACAGATCTTTGAGACAATGTAAAGGTTTGATCGCCGGTGTCTGATTTCAATTTACCGAAAGATAAACAGTTTAGAAAACTAAATTCTTTCTTCTTACGATCAGAATTACGTCCGATGATCGAAAAACACGGGCTTTGCATAAAAATTAAGGATACATACACGCGTGACAGACGTTAATCAACGAGTAATTGGCCCTTAATTCCCTGACATCACCAAGTGTCCAAAAATGTACGTCAAGGTGATCATAAAATGTTCGTCGGATATTCAGGAGATACTTTGTAATGGTTGAGGTTCTACAGGAACGAGAAATTGTACGGCGTAAAAAAAAAAATTCTCTCCAACAAGGTGAATGGAGCAAAAATAAAATAAGAACTAAGAATTGTCTACGTGGAAAAAAAATTGGTGATATTGGTGTACATTTTCAGTAAAAGAAAAATCTCACACGAAAAGATGAAATTCGGACATTATTACATTGAATTAACGAACCAAGTCCAACCGGTACCGTGAAATAAAAACTTTATAACGAAACGAAAGGAAGTGAAAAGGTTCGATTTGTCAACTTCGTCTATTTGCAAATTCGAGGACTTTTCGAGTTGCTGAATTTCTGGAGCGTGGTTGGAATGAAAAAACGTCGAATCAGGTATCCTGCAATAATTTATTGGTACTCAATCGACCCTATAAAATACCCCAGGTACCTACAAGTCAATGATCGATTGACCTGCCATCAGGTATACGCCCAACTCCCAAGTTTTTTTATCATCATCTAATGATATATTTAAGGCAATTTTTCCGTCAAACTTCTTGTACGCATGTCAATTGTTGTATTGGAAGGTTACAAATTACTATCACAATGTAACAATATCGCGATAAGAAATTTCGGCTTGTAGCTGTTTCGTTGATTTTTTTTTTTTTTTGTTTTAACAATGATAGATGTACCAGAGAAAGTCGCATAAAACGATAAAAAACTTCCTCGTCGTTTCTCATGATCAAATTTTACTACCGTAGCGACATTTTACTTTGAATGAACAGTGTTGTGAAAAGTTATGTGTAATATCGTAGGTATAAAAATAGTTTAAAGTCAAATTCGTTAAAATTCTTACCACTGGCGATAAAGTTCCGAATCAAATTCAACTTTAGACTATATATTCATCCGCCATAACCACCAAAAATCAACTTAAAAAAAAAATGATTTCTCGATAATTATGTAAAATTTTGTAATCGAAGTATAATTTAATCGATTAACGTGAAAATTTCATTTCCCTCCTTAATGGCCTGAAGTTAGTCGATTTTTAGTAATCTTGATGTAAACAGTTTTGGGTTAACATATGTAATACGATGTATTAATTTTTTACGGTTCACGATGGTAATAATTGAAATTTCGCCACACATAATCTCTAAAATATGAATATTTATAACACGTGCGATTCAATCTAAAAAAAAATTTCAATTTACACAGAGTATGAGTAAAAAGTGAAGTATTTATAGTTCTCCTCGATGTCAAGTTAAACATTAAAAAAAAAAAAAAGAAACACATTAGAAATAATTAAATTATTGAACGCCCGACCGAAACGTCGTTAAATAAACATATCATTCAAACACGACCATTCTCGACGAAATTCAAAATTACACAGTCCTGCGAAATATAACTTTTAATTTCCCCTTGAAATAATAATGCTTTTTTGTAGGTATTCGGGATTTATTTTTATGCATATTTACAAATCATTAAACAAGTTTCATGAGAAAATAAAATACAATATGTACAAAACCGAATGTTTTCTTTATAAGATGAACAGCATTATAGTTTTAAACAAGCCTTTCAGTGACTAGATAAATCTAAAAGACTTACGCTATCTTTTTCCACTTCCTTCAAATCTCTTCAATATTTTCCTCTTGTACTTACGCAGCTCTAAATATTCTTAAATATTCTAATATCAACATTACAAATAAATACATCTGATTAACCCAAAAATTGGAAGTCAACTTCCAATAGTACCGAAAAAAACCGGAAAAAAAAAAAAAATTGTAAAAAAATAAACCCGACACATATTTTGAATTATTTCTTTCCCCCTAGATCCGTACCTAATACAGTACCTACCAAAATTACCAATCATTTTTGTCGAACGCAGACCGGCTGTTCTATTAATACAATCTATAGTTAAAACTCCTCTTGCATATACATATATACGTAGATGCTGACCGAAGAAACTGCCAAGATGCGGAGGAGCCGGAGCATGCTCATAGTTAGAAACTAGAAACGGAGTAGGTACAGAGGTGACGGTGCAAGGGATGTTAGAGGATGCGGAAGCGACAGAGCCACCTGCAAACTTGGGGAAAAGCGAACTACAGTTGTGGACTAAAAGTTATGATGCATGTATGCGGCGACACGAGCTCGATTCGTCGGTTGAAGTGAATATCCCCCCCCCCCCCTTCAACCCCTCCATCCCCATCCACCCCCACTTCGTTGGTTCTCCTCTGCGGGACCGAGTTCTGGAATAATCTCTGACGGCGGTGTCGTCGGATCCCCAACGCGCTGGCGCCAACCCCATGAAGGCGCTTGCGTTAAGGGCGTCCATTCGTCGATGGGCGAGCGCGTCCCGACGTGTACGCGGCATTCCGGGCCAGTATCCAACGGGTGTCGTTAGTCGGCAGAGAGCGACCCCCGTCGACCCGTTAGAGGAGGAGGGATGCTGTGTATACATATCAGAGGAGCCGTACCGTCAGCATCGAGTTATCGGGGCGAACAGCGGCAGGTCTTCATCATCGGGAAGTAGGAGCAAAGCTCGGAGCTTGCGGCGGCGGTGAGACTGGCTCGGTTGGCGGCTCTTCGGGTGATGGATTCAAGGCAGGGCATGCCTCGGATCGATTGGCAAACAGCCGGACGCGAAGATAACCTCCCTTAGCGTGGCCCTGCAACGAGAAGTCTGAAGTTGGCTGATACCGTTTGACCGGGGATCGAATACCTCACGAATCACCCCCCAAACATCGGCCGGAGAGTGACACCTGCACCTGCAAAGTGGTTTCGATGAATTTTCCTCAACCATTCGACCTCGCTCGTGGCAAAACCTCACGGCTTCCACTCAACCCCGATAGCACTGTTCCACTTTGTTACACGCGAGGATTATCGTTCCAACGGTGCAGGTGGTGGTCACGACGGCGAATCGCCTTGTCGTAATCATGAAAATCGTTCGGGGTGTTCGAGGGTTGTCCTGGTATCCATGCGGATCAGTTTCGAAGGGTGATCCAACGTGCTCCAAGGATTAGCCCCAAAAGCGATACCGAGGAAGGTTGCGAATGACTCGTAAATCATCCAATGACCTCTTACTTCTTCGGTGTTTCGAGTGACGTTCTTCGCCTCTTCTCCTCCCTTCCTCACCGTTCAACACTCTCGAGATGCTCAAACCTTGCACTTGCTGACAATAAGACCGATCCGGGTTCTCTTACCGATCTCTCGAGATGATCGTGTCCGAGTTGAGATGATTCTGTCGGAGTTGGAGGAGAACTAAGACATGCCAATTGAATGTTTTCGCGAGTGACGTAACCGACCGCGTTTCGATCATCTTGCCTCGAGTAGCAAGTGACTGTAATGGTTCGTGGTGTGAAGTTACACGGTTCGATTAAAACGTGCAGTGCGGATCCGATGCAGGTCGCTTTGGTTAACCGTAGAAACATTGCCGCATAGGGAAACCCTCGTGCGAGTGTCCGAATTGACAAACAGTCACGAAAGCACCCCTTGACCCAGTTAAAGCCGAGAGCCTCTTTTGAGGTGGTCCTGTAACAACCGAGAACACTGCGATTCGCACCAGTCGATGTATATGATGAATTCTCATACGAGATTGATAGTCGCCATTGGCATGTTGTGCGCTAGTGTGTTCGACGACGCGTTATCCTTCGTCCTCGAAGGTACATCGACCAGCTACGCTCAGTTCCGAAAGTGGAACGCCGGTCTGAACGGCACCCTGGAGTTCGAGTTCAAGACGGATCAGGGAAGCGGACTCCTTCTCTACACCGACGACGGTGGAACCTACGACTTCTTCGAGATAAAGCTCGTCGAAAGCGCGCTCAGACTGAGATACAACCTCGGTGGTGGTGCGCAGATCGTGACCGTTGGTCGGGACCTGGGCGATGGTCACTGGCACAAGGTCCAGGTGACCCGTGACAACGAGAATACAACCCTTACCGTTGATGGGACCAGTGCGACGTCCACGTCTCGCGGCAAGGAGTTCGAGTTTGGAAAGCTCAACGGCAACTCCGACGTCTATGTCGGCGGAATGCCCAGCTGGTACAACAGCAAACTCACCCTACTGGCGCTTCCCAGTGTCATTTTTGAACCAAGGTTCAACGGGATTATACGGAACCTCGTTTACGCCGATGGCGAGACGATCATGTCCAGGAGGCAGGAGATGAAGAGTCGGGACCCCAAGGTAAGAGCTTTTTCCTCGTACGCGACCTCGGCGATTTTGAAAGCTTCGCTTGCATACTCTCAAGGAACGTACCTTGTATCTTTCGAAAAGAAAATACCGTGGCGAACGGGAACTTTATTGTTAAAATGTGACAAATAACGTTGACCAGGTGCGATACCGGCTGACGCGATTTTCAACCAATGTATTCCGCTCGTGCATCTCTCATGATTTTTACGGAAACTCTTTTAAATGTTTAAGCGAGATTCTGAGAAATGCATGGGAAAATGTACGTGTCGCCGGATTTCTAGCGTCGATTGTTATTCTCGCTTAGACGAACCGGAGCTATTCGAAATAGCCGAAATGCTAGCCGGTAAAAATGTGGAACACCCGGAATCAGACGCAGCGGTAACCATTCGTAGTTTAGTCTTACAGGGTCTGAAGCTTTTCTCGCAGCTTATGATTTCAGGGACGTTGCCGGTTTACCCGTCACCCGAAAATTAATGGCCGTATCAAAGCTGCGTTGTTTGAATAGCTGAAGCTATTCTCTGAAACTTGAAAGATCGCTAAGCTTTGGTTTAGTTCCGTAACGTGTAAAACACTCTTCCTGAAAGTCACGATGAAACAAAAAGGCCGAGAGAAGAGCTGACAAAAAATAGGCATGGGTAAAAGATACGTATCTGTACTTAAACTCCCGATGATTCGACTGGGATCATGGATTTAAGAATCTACTGGCTATAAATTCTCAACCAAAAGTTAGTCTCATCAACAATATTGACAAGACTTGAATTCAAATAATAATAATGCCCAGCAGTTATCTATAAATTGTCTAAACAAAACATTGTTGAACAAATTCTCAGGGAATGTTCTTTTTCTGTCTTGTGAAATGAATTGGTTGATTTTTTCTGAATACACATGAATGCTTAAAGAATTTTCTCATTGTTGTGAAATTTCTGTTTTCGAAAATTTGTAAAGGCTGTATTTACGAAACTATTCGTTCAATGCCCTGGAAACTTTTCAATTGTAATGTACAACGTTTTTACGAAAAAGTCTCCAAAATTGACGATTTTTCCTTCGTTTCTGAAACTTTTAAATTTTCGAAACATATATTTCAAAATTATGAAAAATTGTTTTTTAAAATCATGTGTATTCAGAAAAATCAACGAATTCGTTTCACATGACTTTGACATGTTTATTGCTAACTTTTGGGCATTATTGTTATTCGGATTTTATTTTCTTATCGCCTTTATTGTGGCTGATTTTTTCCAATTTTAATCATATCATAAAGTATTCAATATTGTTGACGACTCTCTTTTGGTTGAGAATATACGAGTATAGCAAGTAAATCCTTAAAGGTTCGTGAGATGAAACCTCAGAGGTGATTAAACTATCGAATCCTTATTACACTGAGAGAAATTTTTTAAAGTTGGTCAAAACTCACTTGACACTTGACTCATTAGTTGGATAGTATATGGGTACAATTATCTATGTCGATTATGTTATGGAACGTGGAGAACATTATGGAAAGAGGGGAAGAGATTTTCCATTGACAGTTAATTCTGAATATCGACGTGTGGTGGAGAGTTGAAAATTGTCGGAATAACGTTGAAGCTTCGTAATACTTCCTCGAAACTAATTAAAACTTTCAAGAATAGGTATTTTCCGGTTACGAATTTCCATGTCACCATCAAATATAATCGAAAGGTGAGAATGAGGAACCTTTAGTGATTCGATTAAATATTAATATTTGGAGATTGCACGAATTCTCGAAACTTCGTTTGACTTTGAGTAAAATTGATTACTTAGTTCTGGTATTAGCCTTGTCATATTTCATCGTGACAAAATTACCACCCTTGTATAATAATGTATGGTTAAAGTTTTACGCAATTTCAAATTTCAAAAATTAATCGTACAATCAAATTCCGACAAACAATTCAGTCGAATACGTAAAATTGGCGCCGAACTGCCTAATTCGATATTCATTTTTACAAAGATATAACGAACGTTGTTCAGTTGCCTGATTGACGAACTAATTCAACAAACGAAACGCAGCACCGGAAATAATTTCGCTTTTTCAATAATGCCTCGAGCAGCACATGACGCAAAACGAGAGTAACCAAAAATCAATCATTCGCTATTCGTCAAACAAAACTGACAGAGAACTCCGCCGTTTCTTTTAGTCTTAAAATATTTCTAAGAATAGCTACCGTTGGCTCGTTGGCTTTAAACCTTAGAAAATATTCTCACATCAAAGACGAAGGTCGTATTCCAAATCGTTTCTCGTTTCCGCCCGTTAATTTGAATTCGGTTAACAAAGTGGCCATTTAAATAACAAAATTAAATTTAAATAAAAAAATTACCCGCCGAGTATTTTATCATGTAGATTCTCAGCTTCAGCTAAAAGCCTCGGTACATCAAAACCCGAAACATCCACCCTTACAGACAAAAATTTCAGGCAACGTCGCAAAGATTAAAGTAATCAGTTCAGATAAGCGATCAACGAGTTAATGAACGTTCTCATTTATCATACGCTTATCGTACAGTCAACTAGAATTCTTATCATTATAAATAGCTCGGAATATTTCCAATCGTAGGTTTAAAAAAAAAATAAATAAAACTTCTCCAACGCAGAGAAAAGCTCGTATACCTAAAAAAATAGAAATAAAATTATTTTTTTTGACAACCAATTTCACGTAGCTATACGATAAACGCTTTTAGGGGAACAAAGTCTGGGTTTTTTTTTTTTTATTTAACACTCCAAATTTTCCCTCATCCCATTTTCCCAAAAATTAATCCCTGTATTCGATTAGAATTGAACACAACAAAAAAAGGAAAAAAAAAAATCCATGATGGTAGAAAATTTCCGGGGGTAGAAAAATCGATGGTACTTTGTTTTTTTTGTTTTTCTCTTGTTCTCGACGGATTGTTTATCAAAACCGCCCGTGCCAATTCGCCTACGTCGGATTAAATAATTGCCAAAATTGGCGAAAGTGCGATGAGAAAAAAAATTAATAAAAATAAATAAATAAAAAAAAAAAAAAAAAACTACACACACACTTTAGCGAACAACTGATTTTCCACCGTGCGCAGTCATGCGAATTGCAGTTGGCTATTTTGGCGACAAGGGTCCTGACGCCCTTTCCTGCCCCTATTGTTTCTAACTGAGTTAACCTGTTTGGTAGACAGGACCGAGTTTCAGTTTCTTCGAATCCGAGGGTTTCCAACGGTTTTGTTTGCTCTTTCTTGAAATCTCTTCTTTGCCCAGAAATCAGTACAAAAGTTGCGTCGCTCAGTCGTAGGTAAAAACAAAGACGGAAAAAAAAAAAAAAAACAAATTTTGACAAAATAGGGGGAAAATGTATCTACTATCGTACCCGCAATTTCCGGGCTTCGTCGAGCAATCGATAAGCGATAGCGGTTTGAAAATTTTGATACCTGTTAATTTTTGACGCTGTAAAGAAAAAAAAATATAAAAATTTCACGCAAAATAAAAAGTGATCCGGAGTTAAAGCGAGAGGGAAAAGAGGATTCTCGTTGTGGGGTTTATTCGAAGGACGGAATCATTTTTGCGGTTGGATTGTTGGTAATGGGACAATTTCGTTGAATAATGGATCTGTCCAAGAGTCTTTATAAAAAAATCGGTTCGTAAAACGGTCGTCGAGTCACGAAGTGTGTGACAATTAAACTTGTCACTCAGGGATGAAGGATTGTACTCGATGTTGAAAGCTGGAAAAATCGAGCTCAGGTATCGCGAATCGGAGGATCGAACTTCCGAGTATGTATTTTCGAGGCAAGCCCCGAAAGCGGGAAGTTACGCAGAGCCTCAGCGGTTCGAACGTTTGTGGCAACTCCTTCTTGCTCGTTTATTCGGATCTCGTGTCGAAGCCAGAAAGCTACGTTGAAGCTATAATTTTCCAACCTTATCCCCGCGCATGATCTTGCTCTTAGCGAACGAAATTTATTTCTTTTTACTATCGCTTCGACACGAAATAATATTTTATACCAACCTGACAAGCTTCTGCCGCATATTATAAAAAAGAACGGCTATAAAGGGATGGATGGATGGAAACAAACCTATTGACCGAAGACTTCTGGCTATTATTGCCAAGTTTTGACCTAATGCAGTTTATACATATATGGGGCATTCCATGCCAAATCAATTTGGGTCTGACAACTTTTAAATTCTCTGATTAAGCTCGCTTTTTTTTTTCTACGATTGTTTCGACTCTTCGAACGCATTCAGAGTGCTTTTGTAAGTATCGAAAAGAATCGAACTATCTGCAGTTTTTATTATATCGAATCATATCGATTGACGCAATTTAAAAATCCGAATTCATTCTCAAAAATCCTGTGTCGCATAATACCGAAATCTTTTAACATCGACGTACTTTTACCTGTCGAACTTGGGACCTAAAAGCGACACAGTTTTATTTATGATCTAGAAAAAAACGTGATCACCCAAATCGAAGATGAGGAAATTAAACAGTGCTGCAAATATGCGTCAAGCTTTTATTATTAAGCAGCCTGATAAAAACCGATTTTCATTCTTGATTCCAAACCAGTTTTCAATCCCACCGTGATAACGGATCGAACGTAACCGGTGTTCGTTATATCCATTGAATACATAGAAACGTATTTGTCATTCTACGCTGACGGTGTCTGTAATCGAGTATAAATCGTGGCCATTACACTTTGCTCTTTTCTCAGCATGAATCGGCGGGAAAAAAGGGGGCGGTGGGGGTGGAGGTGGGGGTGGGGGTGTATTATACTTACAAAAGTCTGCACGCCGCATTTGTCGAAATACCTGGACGAGTGACATATAGATATAGACCGCACGCTGGGTTCAGACGACAGTAAAAGTAGAGAGAGAGAGAGGGGGGGGGGGGGGGGAGAGAAAATTGGAGAATGAAGTAATAAAAATAAACACGGCACGGTATGACCGCGAGGAAAATATTGCGTGGCTTCGCCGAGAATTGACTTTATCGAGCGAGTATTCGTGACCTCAGTGACGTTCACGTTTCACGTCAACTACACATATACATATGCATTATAAGCACGGGGTTATAAGATCGGTTATTTCGTACGTCGTAATAGTTTTGTGCATTGCCTTTATTAAGGATTACGGAACGGACTTGGTGTACGCGGAGATATGTTCGATGATAAATAGTTGGCACAAAATTTGCATTCCCCTTAAGAATTTTCTCTTTTCCTAGGCTAAATATACGGCAAGTTATAACGACATGCACACCGATACGATGCGTATAAATGTCGCCCAACGTTATTATTACCTGCGTGCAGCTGATCGAAATACCACCAGATTTTATTCTTTTTCCGCACGTTACAACCTCTCGCTTTGCACGAAACTCGGAACAGTTTTTAGGATCTAGCGGGTCTACGATCCTGGTTAATACGATGTGATAATATCGTACCTCAAAAAAAAGTTAAAGCTGAATCGCGTGGATTAGGTTGGACTTTTTTAGCATTGAATTACCTTGAAATTAGGAGAGAGAAATATATTTTTACGTTATGGAAAATACAGTTTCTGAAAATTGATTGAGAATAAACGTCCCTTTTAAAGACACTTCAAATGTTTATAAATAACAGAGCAGTTGAATAAAATATCTGAAAGTATTCAAGCTACTGTTTCACAGTTGGGACGATTTGCGAAAAAATATTAAACGTAATCAGAAATCGTGAGGGTTCGGTTCGCATGGAACGTACCATATATTATACAGAAACGTTGCGATATTGGTGAAATTTTTCAACCCCCAAGTCGTGGGATTTATCCAATTCACATTGTACATAAACTCGAAGCTCATTCTATCGATTTTAAAGTACGGATTTTATAATACTGTTAATTTATAACAATAGCAATTGATCTAGTTACTGCAACAAATGAAATGTTTCTCAGTGTGTTAGAATTAGGCTAATTTGAATATTTCCGTTGTGTCCCGTCCGTACTCAGGCACTGTTTACGTTCGCTTCGACCTGATTGTACCGGCTCGTAAACATACGAGTAGCGTAGTATCAGTTAGTCAGTTGTCGAGTGTAGATCGCGGTGTGAATACCTTTAACTTCATCATATTTCTCGTTCGAATAAGTGTGTGAAAATAAAGAAAGCTCTATTTGCATCCGTCGATAGTTAAGCCGTGCTTATCAATAATAACTGTCGGCATCAACACTCCGTGTAATTAATCGTTGGAATCGGAATGGGGTTCGTTACGACACTTTCGTAAAAGGTCGTATCGGATCAATTAAAACGTACAAGACTTCCGAATGCTGGAATATCGGCGTCGCGAAGCTTTCGTCGAGACGAAACGCAACTCGACGAACTTGAGACGATGCAAACGCAAAAGGTGAGTACCTTGTACCTTGTGTACCGATGTAAGGAGAACTTATAGTTGTCAGAAGTCAATAAGCGGAACAACGTAGGCAGTAAATATTCCTCAAAGCAGAACAGAGTTCGAGAGGTTCGTAGAATTTAGGGGATCGATTTGACAATATACAGTGCAAATTATTAACCCTTTGAAGCACAACTCACGTATGTTATTGCTGAAGTTATAGAAGAGCGTAACGTCAAAGTAACATCGATTCAGGGCGCTGAATTAATTTTCGAAAAGTTATATCGTCCTTCGATAATTTTAGTTTATATTCGTATCACGATTTCCTAGATCAAAAATAGAAATTGAATGGAACGCGATGTATGGTTGGACGAAGTTTGGCGTCATTGAGCTTTCAAGAACTTTGACATTTCCAATCGTACGAAGAGATCGAAGGAATTTGAATCGTGTCGGTATCTCGCATCGGCGATTAAAACGGCCGAATTTTTTTTGTGAATACGATAAAACGCACACCTGACGAAATGAGAATTAAACATTTCTATACGTCGTATTTTTCTACTTTCATAACTGTTAAAAATCTATTACAATGCATACGGCATATCCAATTTGAATGCTGATTTTTTAAATTGTTTCCACAGTTCTAAAATACACTTACGATTTTTTTTCACATTTTTTTTTTCCCGTCGCCTTTTGAGTTATTATTTCCCACGATAAGTGTTCTAAAAAAAAAATTATGAAAAAAGAAAACGAGAGTGTGTTTTTAAAACTGAAGAAACCATTTTAATACTTAGAAAATAGAAAAAACGATTGATGACATAAAAGAAATGATGCAAAAAAAAAAAAAGATCCTACTCTGAAAACTTGAACCTTGCCTGAAAACGTTTCATTTCGGAAGCCAAATGAATTTTTTATTTTTTTTCTACTGTTTCATAAAAATCAATTTGAGTGTTTTTGAGATAGGTTTAAGAAATCATGTAGTAAAGACGAGTGATTCCAAAGATTAGGAAAAAATTCTCGGAATCTTTTCAGGGATCGTACTAACGTGGGAAAAATCTTTGTTGAAATTAAAAAGCGTCATCGACAATCGTTTACTGAGACGGTGTGGAATGCCCCATATATACACATACACGTTATATACGATATCGTATATCGTTGAAATGGATGATCGACTTTTTGGTTTTGTCGAGAACCGATTTAACTTTGTAAAATGGCACTTCAGTTTCTCAAGGCAAACAAGATATCTGATAGCTTCAATCGGGGAAGCGAACTGCCTGGAAAAAACTTGCAAGGCGCACAGCTTTCGCATAGAAACTGCAGATCTAAAATAATCCATGGCACAATACGCGGTGAAAAGGAAATAAATAAAGATAAAAAAGGATTTTGCCCAAGTGTCTTGTTTTAAACAAGTCAATGCGTGTATATATGTATAATTGTTGATATCGATTGAAGTGTATAAATAATGATTAATTAACGTGACGTTTTTGGTGTAGCAAAAAAAAAAAAAATGTATATATATATAAAAAATACGACTAATTAATACACGTGAGAAATCGACTTGGGAATTATTCGTGTCGTTTGGAAGCCGGAAATTTTATTCGTCTCTCAATTTCTCAATCTCAAATTTTCACAAAAAATCAAAGCTTATATTACAGTTATGGATGGCTGCTCTTCCGAAGCGACAGATCACTGAGAGAATATCTTATCGAAATAGTTCGATCATTTCGAACGAGTGTAATAATAAAAATTCACGTGATTATCCAAACGTTCTCTTATTTTTTTTTTTTTTTCTAAGGAAACGAAATTCGGCAAACTTTTTTCATCACAATTTGAAAAGAGAAAACATTTGGAGAAAGATTTTTGAACAGTATTTCTGACTTTGCAGAAGATTGTATTTTTTTAAAAGGGGCGGTATTTTTGTTTTTTTTGTTTTTTTTTCCCTTCTTGTCCGCAAACACAGAGAGAAAGTGAAGTTGTATCGTTCTTTGACATGCATTTTATGGTAAATTATACCGTGTATATAAGGTGGAATTCCATGCGAACCTAACGAAATGAAAAATGGCAAGGGTCAGACGTTGGTTAGGTTAGTAAAGGAATTCACCGTACATATGGTAGAATGTTTGAAGCGAATAAGAAAATCTTGGAAAGTTTATATTCGGTGTACGAAAGAGAATCCCTGGTATTCCCAGTGCACTTGATTTTTTTTTTTTTGTTTTTTTATTTTTTTTTTTTTTTTTGTTTTTTCAAGTTATATTTGAGCATGTACTATACACACATACACGATACGGGATTCCCCGTGCAGTCTGAAACTTCACCCTACTCAATCATCGGACGCAAAGGCCCATTTTTAAAAAGCCGGGGCCGTGGATAAGAAACAAAATATATAGATAGAGAAAATAAAATCACGCACATAAATTCACGAAGAAGAATAAAGAGACTGTATAAAGAAGTAGAAGTAGAAGAAGAAGAAGAAGAAGAAGAAGAAACTGTCGGCATCCGAGGGGCTGTAGAAAAGATAGAGAGAGAGAGAGAGAGAGAGAGAAGGAGAGGAGAGGAGAGTGCGCGTGGAAGTCACGCGAAAGATCAATATTGGTGTCGTTATCCGGTGGGACCAAGCGATTCGTGGCTGCAGACACGCTAAGCGTCTGTAAAAATGTTGGTGTTCACGAACACGCGGATAGAGAGAGAGAGAGAGAGAGAGAGAGAGAGAGAGAGAGAGAGAGAGAGAGGCGATAACGGCACTTGTTATCTTTCGATGAAAGAAACCGTCTCCGGCATTTTCTCTCCTCTCGAGGAACCGGATGAACCTCAAAGGTGGCGGCGCTCGAATCTTCGAGGTTGGAATTGTGGAAGCTGCTCGTCGACCTTATGATAACGAGCTCTTTTGAAGAGAAGGAATTGACGCAGTCCCGCGGTTTCGACAACGTACAAACCCCCCCAATACGGAAATCTGCAAGACCTTTATCTTTGATCGGGTTTGGTATTTTACCGATCCACCGTGACGGGGGAAAAAAAAAAACGAGGGAGAAAACGGAGATGAGACGATTTTTATCCCTGATATGAAATCTTTCGTTGCGGAGAAAGTACAAATAATCCTGGAAGGATTCGTCGATTTAATTCGGATCTAAGGTGAAAAAATTCAGTACTCAATCATTTTTTCCGACGTCTCGGCATCGGGGAACGATTTATTCTGAACATTTTTTTTTTTTTTTCTAGTACTTCAAGTTTTTTTTTTTTTTTTTTTTTTTAAAAAAAAGCAATTTAGAGAAAAAGACTAGCATCGTCATTTATAGACAATTTCACCGAGGAACGAGGTTCGAGATCTTTTCTAATCGTCAAACAGACATCGTCGTAAAAAATCTCCGTCAGAAATCGCGGCGAAATTCACGTTGTTTCATCGGCGAATTTCGAATAATTCGTATCATCGCGACGATATGACAAAGCAACGGGGATTATAAATACCTCGTGCAATCACATGCGGCAGACGTTTTTCACCGTTGTTCAATCGCATTCTGTTCGTTAACGCATCGCTTAATCTCCCGCTGCATTGACTGACTGACTGACTGACTGACTGACTAGACTGTGTGCCCATATCTCGAGTTCAATTGTACTCGACAGCCCTTTTTGTTCCTGTCACGTGATCGCTGATCCGTATACCGAGTGCAGCGAACGGGGTCTTCTATTCAAAATCAGTAACGTTTTCGAGTGATTTATGGTATCCAGAAACCACGTTGTAGAAATCCTCTGATACCGCAGCTGATACAAACGTGCTGTTTCAGTCGCGATATTTTGACGAAATCCGAACGTTTTGAGTCTCGTGATTTTTTATCTCCTCAATTTATAATCGTATAATCAGTTTTGATCATATTAATCCAGGGTAAAAAAAAACATGAAATAAAACATGAAACATATAATAAAATTCCAATAATGTTGAACAATTTTTCTCAACAAGTGTACTCATTCATGTTTGAATCGTAGAAATTTTTCTCATCGGTTTCACCTCGTCTTTCATGTATGCAGCGGGTAAAGTTCAGTTCATAAGCGTTATAATTTCAAGATCAAAGTGCACGGTTACTTTCACCATTCAACGTTTTTACATCGTTATCATAGTCATCCGTAGAATTCTCGACGCTTCTTAAAGTGCCTCAAAAGTTGCCGACAAGTACGTACCTACGTGCGAAAGTAACGCCAAGAGAATCGAGTATAGGTCTACCTATAAAAGTTACAGAAGTATCAAAGTCAAGGTGGCAGTTTTCAATTGCAGGATGCGTACTTCTGTGTCTGCATAAGCCGTGCGAAATTTACAAAAACCGAATTCTCTCATCTCTCATCGAAACATATTATGTGCTAAAAAAATAAGTGAGTGAATTTCAGCAAATGCTAATACAAGAATCAATTGTAAAATACGATTCTGGTTCGTCTTATTATAAATTATCTAAATCGAGTTTTGTTTGTACATGTTTTTCATTGGAATCACTTGATGTGCTCATTTTTTAACAATCATATTTTTATTCTCGTTTCACCAAAAAATCGAATTTCGATAACGAACGGACGAAATTCTGTTGAAAAGACAAAAATCGAATGGTGAAAAAGACAACTTTTCGGTATTTTCATCCCGCAAATCGCTGCGTAATTGTTTTTGTATTTTGTTTTATTGTTTTTTTTTTTTTTGTGCTCTTTATTACTCAAACCCTCCTAGTAACCTAGACAACGAGATTACACGAGGATTATAAGACTCGACCCTCATTAGCGTGTCTCTCTCTATCATAAAAGGTATCGCCAACGCCAACGGGTAAAAGATTTCACGAAGGTTGCCATGACGACCGTGTGAACCACGCGAAATCCTATGAAATGCTCCAAAAAGTCCACGGCGAAAATTTCCAAAACATGCAGCGGTCATAAATATTATCTTGCAAACATCGGGCCGTACTCTGACCGTCGGAGTATAATTTGACTAATTAATTAACATCCCAGACAACACCGAAGAGCTGATAAAAAGCAACCAAAAATAAAACGTCGCTTTTTTAGAATTTTTTTAACCTCGTAGCAATACCGGGTGTTTCCAAGAAAATTACGCAACGTGTTGGGTTGCCGACCACTCAGGGAAACAAATATCGGTAAGACAGATCCACCGATTTATCGGTATGTAGCGCGTTTAAGCTCGCTGTGAATTAAATCTGCCCGTGTAACTTAAGTTGACGCATTCGGTGATCGCGTTACGGAGTCACGTTCGAGTGATTATATCGTCAGCTGATAGCAACAACGTCGCATCTCAGAATTTGGTTCAGCAATACTTCACCTCGGATTTTAGTTGAAAAAAAACAAAAAACCTGCTCAAACCTGAATAGCGTTTTAAAAATTCTGAGATAAGATGTCGTTACTGTCAGACGTGACTCGACTAAAGTAATTATGACTCGGTAAATTACTGTTTTACCGATATTTGTTCCCCTCGGACATAGGCAACCCAATATACCGCGGCATTTGCTTGTAAAAATCCCGAATCTTTCATTTTTGGCTAAATATATTATACCGTACGATAAAAAAAAGTGTTATTTTGATTTCAGTGTACAGGATATCCGTGCGTAGAGAGCATCAGCAGTAAACGAAAACCTCCGAGGGTAAGTGTCAGAAGTTTTCACATATAGATTTTTTCCAAGTTTGCCAAATTTCTTTTTCCCCCTCAGATTAAGGGAACGCCGGGTTTATCATGTACTGATTAATTTCCTTTTGGCACGAGACTGCTGCAGATTCTGTCCTCTCAGGTGATTCTAGTTTTTGAAAAAAGTGTCTGGCCCCGCGAACCGCGAGTGTTTATAGTACTAATTAGGCGAAAAGGTCGGTGCCGCAGGGAAATTAGTTCGCAAGAGACTAACCAGAGTCCAGTGTTACACCCACACACAAACACACCCAGAAACGTAACTGTAGTATTGAAGAGGCTGAATAGTAAATAGAATTACCGCCAGCATTAGATGGCCGAAACCAATGGTCGATGGATTTGTGGTTTTGTCTGAATAGGTAATTCTTCAACACTTCAACTGTTCGGTAATCGTGAGAAGGGTTCGTGAAAATTCGAATTGAAAACCACTCGTCTTACGGAGCGTAATTATTGTGAGTTTATATTTCTGGCTGACGAAAAAAATTTTTCAGAATTTCACCGAGGTGTCCCTTAAATCTTGAAGAGGTTGTTTGGCTGAAAAATAACACTTTTTACTAATTTTAATGCAAAATAATTGCACTTTGAGTAGTTATCAATTCGCTGTAAAATACTGGAATTTCAAATAAGAGCGTAGATAATGATGTTTTGTTTTGTGTCGTTTCAAGATTGTTAAAAGTTTGTCATATGCGGGTAATTTCACTTTACGACGGCTGGTTTCATTCAGAAGACAATAATATTTTACAAGATTAGCGAAACAGAGCTTATTTATATTTCTGTAGTGAAATTTAATATTTTCATTCGTTTATTAGAATTGGTATCGGTGCAATGTTGTAAAATTAGATATTCAACGGTGCCAGCATGAAAAAAGGAACGTTGTTTAAGTGAAATTGTATAAAAATAGTATCTTGTAAAAAAACGAGGAATCCTAAAGTCAAATCGAACAAATTCGCTAGATTTTAAACGATTTTCAAATGAGTTCAAGCGAAGCACCGAAATCTGAATCTTTGTTTATAATTCCACTATTTTCAATGGTCGTATGTTGAAAAAAAATATTTGGAGCTTACGAATATGTATAATAATTTGATAAATATCCAATGTACGATTATATCTCGTAAATTTTTCTCCAACGAACCTCTTTAAAAGAGTTTTTACGCCTAGTTTCCAGTGTCTGCTTCACGTCTCATTGAGGTAATTAAATCAAATCAATCGATGGTCTAAGATTGAGGTGCTTTGGCTTCTTAAGACGCTGGCGCGACTCGATCTAAGGATTCAAATTTGCGTTCGTTCTCCACATTAACGATTTTTCTCATTCGTTCCTTCGCTATAAATACCAAAAAAAGCAACTGTTAAAGTATAGATTTTTATAAAATGAAATATTTCGTTTCATCATTCATCCGGATATCACGTTTTAAAATTATTTCGTAATAGTGTCTCGAATATCAAGGCGAATACGACATTTCATATTTCAGAGAATTTCTCTCCTTTCTCTCTCTCTCCGGTAACTGCCTGAAAATATGCGAAAGTTGCGGATATTCTGAGAGAAATATTATATCTATAGAAAATATTTCGAACGCGGCGTTGAATAAATTCTTGAATACAGTTCGAGCTTTACTTGACAAGAAATCTGTGATTTTAACGCCGCCGTAACCTGGCACGAAAAAGTGATGGATTCGTTCGATTTAATTGACAATGAAAAAGTATTTTTCCTTTTCGTTGCCATTCGTTAATAACGTTTTTGCATTTCGGATACGGAAATGTGGAATATATATTTTCTTTTATCTCTCTTCAAAATCTCCGATAACCAAAAACATTTTTTATTTATTTTGTTTATCTTTCTCATTTTCTTTCAATAAATTTTACGAATAATCGTTTCAGTTTACGAATGAAAGAATTGTCGTGAAGCAGTAAAAAGCCTTTTTTTTTCCTTGGTAAAACTTTTTGGCCACTAAGATTTTGATGCAATAAATTTGCGATTTTCACGTTCACGAAAAATTGGTAAAAATTTTGGTAAAATTTCGTGTTCAACCGCAGACTCGGGGGATTGGTAGGAACAGCTGGTACCGAGGCTGCAGCCAATTATTTGTTTCTCATTAAGGCAACTTTGTAATCGATCCGAAAGCCCAGCTTTTGCGAATTTCAACTGCTGCTGCAGGAATTAATTAGTAAAATTTCAAACACACCGTTACCGCTAAATTTTCAACTTTTCACGATAAAACTCTCGTTTAGTTTTAATCGAATTTCCTATTCGAGCGTAAAAAAAAAAATGACGTTTGAAATTTTTTTTTTCTACTCGAAGGTGAAAATATTTCCGAAAGATTGGTGAAATTTCATGCATGGCATGTGGATTCTAACTCAGTCGGATCGTTTATTGTTGTCGTCGTACTTTTTATTATTATTATTATTATTATTATTATAACATCGCATGCATAGAAATTAAAAATAAATAAAAAATCGTTAACGACCCTGCTGGGCGTTACCTTTTAATTAAATCGCAAGTATGAATAAACAAAAGCAGCTCAGTCATCCATTCGTCGTTGGCTGCTGGCGAGTTGGAAGCGGAAAGATAGAAAAATGTCCTGAAATGTCGCGAACGCAAATAAAAACACATTTCTCTCGTCCGAGAATTAATGAAGACTTTTATTCTAGGTAATTTTAAGAATGATTGATATATGCTGTATACATTCAACGCTGTGCGATTTGATTTTTCGTTCACGCTATTATCACGGGAATTATTTTTTCCTATTTTTACGTCTAGTTTCTACTTTTTTGAAAAGTAGTACCGTCAGTGAAATTTTTCAAGATCAATGTAACTCTGTATTGACATAAAATATACTGCAAAATGTATGAATGAAACGATTCATTTAATTCTGGAACATTGGCTAAAGGCGGTAAAAACGTTCTCGGTACTGAGAAAAATTTAGGGGTAACGGTTAGAAAACTAATTTTCATTTTCTACCTAGAAGTATATTTTGTCGATCGCGGTAAAAAATGAAAATAGTTAAGGACCGAGCGGTAACCGGAAATAAAAATTTCTCTCAGTGAGTGTTTATTCACGTTTGAAATATTTAAAATTATAAAAAATAAAAAGAATAAAAAAATTGATTTAACAAACGATTCAAAATTTACCCTACAATTTTACAGAAACCGCTCATTTATCTCGGATCCACAATTTTTAATTACGCGTCTAATCTTACGAGTCGAATATACGAAACGGGTCGAAGATCGAAGGATTCGGAATTACCAAGTCCCTCAATTTACGGAGAGAGAGAATAAGAGTAGAAGTAAATATATATATATATATACACACACACACACACAGAGCGTAACCGTGTAATCTTTATTGTTTTTTGGGGAGATCAGAAAAGCGGAAAAGGGAGAACGGCTGAGAGAATAAGGTATCTTCTTCTATTCGTAATCTTAGATGAAGAAAATAGGATCCTCCGAGTTGGAAGGCGATATATATCCCCGCAGCTGAACGTCTACCGGTGATATGAATCACTGGACCGTGGATAAGTGAGCTTTATGAATCCGGGAATATTCATCCTGGCGATTTCGGAAGGGCTGGGCCGATAATATACATAGCTATATATATATATATTTGTAGTCTATGAGTATGGATCTATATCCCCGATTAAAAGTCTCGAGAGTATATATCTTGAAATTAGGAAAGGGATTGCTCTGTTTAACGGAAACCGCGGAAGGGAATGAAAAACTGAAAGGCCAAGGCTCGCTCATTTATTTCCTCCTTCGATATTATACAGTCATACCTATATTATTAGGGATGTATATACATATATATATATATATGTATGCGTACCTCTAGATATCACTGCCGGTAACTTTTTTTTCCCTTGAAATTTTTTTCACCGATTTATATTCGCCCGGCGTATATATGAGAGACGATGAGAATTCTTCAATTGACGCCAAGTGATCTTGAAGAGTTAATTGAAGTTTCAATTTATTTTCTTTATTTATATTATATATACGTAGATAAAAATCTTTAATATTTTTACCGTGTTCTAATAAATATCGAGAATTCAAGTTTTACTTGACTGTGAAAAAAGTTGGTGTACGATGTACAGAGTATTAGGTTTTTGAAAACATGCTCGAATGTATCGAAAAATAATTGTAAGCATTGAATCGAAGAATTTTTCGGACAAAAATTGTTGGATATGAAAGTGGACGTCGAACGAGCATTCCAGTTTTTGGGTCCGGGGACTCTGCTGGGCCCATTGAAGCCCAACTTTTATTCTTCAAACGGAACCTCTCATTTTTTATTGCTATTTCTTATTTTTCATTGAAAAGTCAGTAAGCTTTACTCTTAGTCATTTTTTTTCGGTTTTCGTCTTCGAACAGGCCCAAAACGTTATTCCGAAGTTCACTCGCGAAAAGAGTGAAGATTCGTCAATCTTTGCGAAGAATTTAAAAATGAGAACGAGTTCTACGATGAACGGAATTGTTCGACATTGAAAATTGCTTAGGCGCTCGTTTGCATTGTTTATTAAGAATTGCTAAGCGTTTAAGAACCGCCGGCATTAGCGTTACTTGATGTTCACCGTGGGGAGGTTCTTAAACGCTTAACAATATTAAAAAAAAAAAAACAATAAAAAAACAAGTGCCTAAACACTTTTCAATGTCCAACAATTCTGTTCGTCGTAGAACTCGTTCTCATTTTTTAATTCTTCGCAAAGATCGACGTATCGTCACTCTTTTCGCGCGAAAACTTCGAATAACCTTTTGGGCCTGTTCGAAGAGGTAGATACTGAAAAAAATAAAAATGGACAGATATAAAAACATAAGAAAATATTCACACACACACACAAGACAAAGTAAAGTAAATGTACAAAGTGAACCTTGTTTGATATTGTTTTACTCGTGTTTCTTTTTTCCTTTTGTATTTTCTTTCATTAAACCGCAATCTCCCAGACGAGAAGGAACTCGTTCATTTTCAAACGTTCACCGGTGTGGATTTCTTGAAGCAGTTTTTTCTCATCCGGCTTGCATACTCGAGGTGAATTTCAGCCTTGAGCTTCCACCGCGAGTGCGAAAATCCGAGAGCATTACACACCCTCCAAAGCTAAGATATGCCATGCCGAGGCATGCCTGACGTACCTCAAAGCCACGACGTCAGGCCATTACCATTCGGCCTCTCGACCCGTGCACCGTGGCACTATCAAAATGCCATTGACATACCGCCTGAACCAGTCGAGCAAACTACCAGCGAAAATTTCTGCGAATATATATTTAGCGATTATGCGCCATTCGGTCGCAGCTGCGATCGTCGGTTGATATACGTGACGGAACAATTTTTTAATCGTAAATTTCGATCGCTTTTACATCCCGTAATTGAATTTTTCTCACACCGAGAGAAATTTTTATTTCCGGTTACCGCTGAGTGCTTAGTTTTTTCAACGATACCTGTTTTACTCAATTTTTCTAGTTGCTGTAACAAATGAAATTTTTCTCACAATCAGTGTAATCGTTCAGGAGAGTTCTTATGCAAATAATATCGTAGTGTTGAAAAGATTTCAAGTCCAATGATGAATTTTTTATTTTCATCTGTCGTCTGATGTAAAAAATATTTAATTCCGACACCGCTCTGTATTTGATTAGAAAAACTCTTCGTGTACCCCAAAATCTGCAGGTCAAATCGGTCATTTTTGTGATCGCGATTTCTAATCGAAATTAATCGAAGTTATTTAACAGTCTGTGAACGAATGAATAAATCTTGAACAATTATGCAAGCAATTGTTGACCTACCTGAACAATTTCTCACTGATTTTTGGTATTCTTTTGAAAAATCTGAGCACAATATACGTGATATATATTTCTTTAGCTTTTTGTTTTTCTTCCCCGGAGTCAGAAGAAGATCCACGATTTCTCATATCCCCGCATTTTGAATTGGTTATTTTTTTGCGGCATTTAAATAAAAGAGCACCCCGGTATATAATTCATGTATGTATGTATATGTATCATTTACCCATGAATAATTCATTACGAGTAATAAGATCCATCGTATAAGGTTGAAATTCGTAGAAATTGCGGATAGGAACGTAGAACTCATGCAAATTATTGAATCTCCGCATAATAGGCTCCGTGTTATTCCATCCCCTATTTTAGCCTGCAAGAAAGCAATTCTTTACACCCCGTGTCGAATAGGAAGAAATAAAATGAGAGACGAGTCAATTTTTTGTTTTTATTTTCAATTGGTTTTACCCTTTTTTCTATTTATTTTACCTCTGCGCAGGAAAAGCTGTAAAATGGGAAAAAGAACGAACAAAAATGTCGAAATAAAAAATAAAAAATCCGGAACTCTGAGGTATTATTATAAAATGGAGGAATAAGTTTGAATTTTTTTTTTTTTTTTTTCCTTACCCACCGTTTGGAAATTCTAAGGTACTTGTTTCGGAGTTTTGATCTTTTAAGTTATTCCATCACACGAATCACACGAATTACGATCGTTTATGGAACTCGAATTGTTACGCGTTACAGTTGAAAATCGTGATATTGAAAGTAGGACGTGATGTAAATTAGTCGTGAAGTTATTTATACGGTTTTATTAACTTCGATCTATTATCGGCTTAATTACACAACGATTTTGGGAAGGCCATTTGTTATTACACGTCCATGCGACTTTCGCCCCCAAGAGAATTCCGAGCACTTAACGAGCGTCCGATGGTTACATTATGGCTACATACGGTACTTTCAATTACCCACAAAATTGTGTTAACTTGGCGTGCAAGCTAAAGTGTAATATTATAATCCCAAAATTGACGCCACAGAAGATTAATTCAATAATCCTGGATACATTTTGTTTTTAATTACTATCCTTTTAGAGATAAAATCCTTGAGATAAAATCGAACCTAATACAAGAAAACAAAAATAGTTTTACCCTTTGAGTCACACGTCATTGTGCCGAGTTAACTTTTATAACAAGATCGTGAAACCCAAAAGGTGACCCCAAAATCCCTTGGACAAAGTTTTTTCACCGGATTCAATCGAATTTGAAATTTTCTTCGACCATATCGGATCCGCCGTCTTCAATTTTCAAAATCCCATTTCAGTTTCGCAATCAGCGAGCCAAAAACTCATAACCTATTTAAAACCTGTGTACACGTGGAGGAGCAACTTTCTTGGAAATGAATTATTCCTTCAATTTTTACGATTTTTTTCTATCAATTTATTTCTAACAACAATAAATTACATTATATCGAAATGATTACTCTCGAGTATTGAAAACATTTTAGTATACTATCAGAAATAGCGAAAAACTGCAACGAAATATGTTTTCAAACTTCTCTAAATATACAAAAAATGTATATGAAATACGTGGTAACTGAAAATGTCGACACAGATTTTTGGCTATGAGTTTGAAACGGGTGAAAATACGTTGAAAAATTTTCGTTCAAGTGTAAACGTACCACTGAGAAAAATTTCATTTGCTACAGTAACTAGAAAAATTGAGTAAAGCAGGTATCGTTAAAAAAACTGTTTATATATTGTTGGAATTACGAAAAACGAGGTACGCGTAAACATTTTGCGCTATCGTCGATCCTTTTTTGGTTATTGCAACGCAAAATCAGCTTCTGAGGTTTATTCTACTTTTTTAGTTGAACAAGGCTTTACCGTCAATTTATTCTTGCACGAGCATTAAATTTTCGCAACGGTTGCAAGAAAATCTAGCAGCAGTGATCGTAATGAGAAAGAATAGTAACGGATACTAGACTTTCCGGTAACGGCTAGAAAACTGATCATCATTTTCTACCCGGAACTGTATTTTTCGATCGTGGTAAAAAATGAAAATAGTCAAGAACCGAGCGGTAATCGGAAATAAAAATGTCTCTCATTGTCAGTGTACGAAAATTTTTTTCTCCGTAGAAATACGAGAATTCCCAAATCATACGTACGTAGTAAGAGTTGTAAAAATTTCCTCCCGCATGCAGGAATACCAAGGAAAAAGAAGAAAAAGAAAAAACCAAAAAGAAGCATGCGAAATAAATCACCCGAGGTGAAGTTATCTCGACTAGCGGGTACCGCATGTAAAAAACAACGGGAAATAAAAGAGAGGAGAAGGAAAAAAAACGTGATTGGTCGAATCCACGAATAGGTCGAGTTGAACCAGCAAGACAGAGAGAGAGAGAGAGAGAGAGAGAGAGAGAGACCCATATGCAAACTACACGACTTTAAATATAGGAACGCTCGAAGTATCGAGCGCGCAAAAGCTTTAGCTTATTGTCAGAATGCCGATGTGTTGGACATTGTAACGACGATGCGACGTTTCGGTTCGACAGGGTTGACCTGACGCTGAGGAAAGCTTCGAGGCGAGACGATTGCTGGGAGGAAAAAACGAGGGAGAGACCGGATCAATTTTGTCCGACGTTATTACGGACAAATCAGAATTTAGTACAGGATCGAACAGCCTTGCGAGTCTGTTAACGATCGGCACTTTCTATGACCGTTCTAAATTTACTATCTAGACTCTAGTCGTTCTTGACCAACCCGAACTGCAATTCTTTATATATTCGGATCTCGAACTAAATGTAAAATGACGGCTTCGCACGTCGATTAGGTTTCTTGGAATTTAAACCTTAAAGCACGGTTGTTCGTGTGATAGTTTAATAAAATTATACACATAATGAAAGCAGCATCCTTAATGATCAAGACAAAAACCACGCGGGGAAGAGACGAAAAAAAAAACACATATCACGAGAAGAATTCGTAGAAAATGAAATTACACAAAAAATTTATTCACCGTACACACAATTTCACTTTTTCTTACACAGATTTCGATCTTGTAACGTGAAAAACTGCATATACATATTTTTTTTTCGATACATCGATTTTCATTTTCATCGTGAATTGCGATTTTTTTTTTTTTTTTAGTTTTTTCCATTTCGGATTCTTATCGCGAAATTGCAATTTTTATTATCTGCCTCGACGATATCCTGGGTGACCTGAGCGTTGGCTTAACCCGAGACCGTCCGGAGAAATCCCAATTACGGTGAAGGACGACGTCGATCAGCTCCTCATCTCCGCGCTGCTGCGTCTCTTCGTATTCGCATCGCCGCAGGCGTTCGACTCTCATGCGACATCCGGCATAAATCAATTGAAAACAGAATCTCCTTCGTTTTCCTGTCTATAACGCGTTTCAAACTACACTGAGAGAAATTTTTAGTTACGGTTACCGCTCGGTCCTTGAATATTTTCATTTTTTACCACGATCGACAAAATATACTTCCAGGTAGAAAATGAAAATTAGTTTTCTAGCCGTTACCGGAAACTCTGGTATCCGTTACTATTCTTTCTCGTTACGATCACTGTTGCTAGATTTTCTTGCAACCGTTGCGAAAATTTAATGCTCGTGCAAGAATAAATTGACGTTAAAACCTTGTTTAACTAAAAAAGTAGAGTAAACCTCGGAAACTGATTTTGCGTTGCAATTACCAAAAAAGGATCGACGATAGCGCAAAATGTTTACGCGTACCTCGTTTTTCGTAATTCCAACAATATTCAATCAGTTTTTTTAACGATACCTGTTTTACCGAATTTTTCTAGTTACTGTAACAAATGAAATTCTTCTCAATGTGCCGTTATATCAACAACAATTTTGACGTAGAAAAAACCGTGCTCTTTATCCACTTTAATTTGTTTAGAAAATGTTTTAACTTTTTCAGCGTAATTTTAAGTAGCTTGGGTGGTTCTTTTTTTTTTTCTTACATGCCCCTTGAAAAGATAGTTTTTATACTCAAACAAAGCCTCTTAAAACCAAAATTAGGTAGCAAAATTTTAAAAGATGAAATTTTTCAAACACTCTGACTGAAATATCTCGAAAAGTATAGAAATTAGGAATCTGTTCTTGGTTTCATTTTGTAGATAATCGAATGTATTTCTAAAAAAAATGTTGTCACTACTATGTGACGTTATTTGTATCAGCTTAGAACACGAGTGAGATAAAAATTTACAAAGTAACAAACATCTTCATTCATTCATTCGATCCACTCAACTTTAAACATTCGTATCGAACACAAGATGAACATTTAGGTGTATAGTAGTCTTGACCGTTTTTTTCATAGAAAATTTGACTATCTACAAAATGAAATCAAGAACAGCTTCCCAATTTGTATAGTTCTCGAAATATTTCGATTACAGTGTTTGAAAAATTCAAACCGGACGAGTCACCATATAAAATTTTACCACCGAGTTTCGGTTTCACGCGGCACTGTTTGAGGCTAAAAACTAACTTTTCGAAGGGCTACGTGAGAAGAGAAACAAAAAAAAGTTTCAAAAACGACCAATAAATTTTTCTGTATTTTTGACAAATTTTTTTTTATGTTTGTCCTCTTTTATTGTCCAACTTTCTTGTTTCACTGTTCTTTCTTTTTTTTTTTTTTTTTTAACCTCGCCTCTCCGCCGAATCGTCGCACACGAAAGCAATGCGTGTGTGGGGAAGGTGGTGAAAGTTTCGACACGTAGAAATTCGTTCACATCGACAATTTCCTCGCAAATCAAATAAACAAAGTTTTACAATATCACGTGCCGGGGTGTAAGATTTTTTAGAAAATAAAAAAAAAAACAAAAAAAAGAAAATGAAGAGACGTTACAACGATTCGGACTGATCGAGAAAAATGATATTTGCAGTAATTTGAAGAGAGAAATTATCACCTACAACAAAATTATACCGTCAATTGCGGTTTCCAAATGATCGGATCAGACATTGGTGTGAGAATTTTTTTTTTTCCAAAATAAGCGACGGTCGGTTTTCAAGATCGAGCGAACGGATTTCACCGGAATAACCTCACCTATACACTCATATAGCCGGTAGCCATGCATAATATAGGCAGCGAAGTCGGGTATTTTTTATCCTGAGAAATTGCAAGGTTACAGCACGGACGTAAGTCAGGATTTGTAAAGGTAGGGCAGCGGGAAAAAATTTTTCGTTGTCAGTCGCGACTTACGGACGGAAGTTTTATATCATCTTCTTTGATAAAACCGCACCTTTTCACCGATGACATATCGATGCCAATTTCGTCGCGCCCTATTTCCGCAAACGAAATTACATAACTTTCTGCTTTTTGCTTTCTTTTTTTCTTCTTCTTTTCTCAATCATTTTTTGACAACGGTGCAATTTTTCGTTCACGTCAAATTAGAACATTATCTGAAAAACTCGGAAATCGATCGAGGCTCTAATATTTTTCACTCGGAAACTGTTGCATATTTTTTTGTTCATTTGTTTTTTTTTTGCTAGTCTAGCTTGTACGATTTTTCGTCTTCAAGCCCGAAGAAAGCCTGATTATGAATGCTTGCCAGACAGAGATAAAATTAATGCACCAATGAGCGTTCGCGAAACTGAAATATCCATTAATTTTCAATTTACGTTACAATCCAAGTTTCTTGCGAAACTTACTTGTCAAACGTTTTGTAAATTCTACAAGACACTTCGCTCAGCGGTGAAAAAATGAATATTCGCCCGCATATGCGAAGACAAAGATAAGGGAAAATATATCAGCGAAGCAGAGCTTCGGAAAGCTTTGAAAGCTTTGGGAGTGAGCCAGTCCAACCGGAAGTCAGCAGTTTGGGGTCGCTGACCATGTCTAGGGATGTGGGGGGAGGGGGATTTTCGGAGCGTATACCGCGAGTCTGAGCTTGTGTTGAGGTGAAACCAAAGTTCAAGCCGTAATTCCGGTTTCCGGCGAATTTGGAATACGGCGCACCTGTTATCAACCCGTTTGTAACTGTCAGCAATTGTCCCCGCAGTACCATTCGGGTCTTCATAAAGTAAAACCGCCAGGCTTTCGTCATCAAACGACCCTATAAGTCGACCATATCAACCTGGGACCAGGAGTACCGATCACCATGATTTTTGAAGAGATCCTGACGTCAAAGGATGCACTTCACAATCCTTTCACCTCGGATAAGCAACGCGCCGAATAGGATTCCATTCGCGTGAAAGAAACCTGACCGACGAAACGAACGGAGAACGTCTTTCCACCAGTAACTACTTGGAAGTTACGTCGATCGCGTCCTGCGCCCAGTGGCTCTTGTATAAAATGGATGCTGGGTCGAAATCCAGGTTCCTTATATACCATCCTTGCCCATCTCTTTCGTAACGCAGCGATACGTGCAGGAGCTAGAAAATCGAGACTCGTCAGGCAGAGTTGGGTTCACGTTATCTCCGAATAAGCTCTTCTCCTTATCAACATCCTCATCAGACTCATCGTCGAGATTGACTTCGAGGATTTGCCGGTACTAATCCGGTTTCGAAACGCTCGTCCGGTGTTCAAATCATCCAGTATATTGGCCGGTATATATAATTGTCGTCAATATGCGGAGAGAAAAGTCTGTCGTTACGTAATTTGCCGGGTTTCACAACTTCCAAGTTCAGACATGAACCCTTCCGTGGTCCACATTGTCCTGCTGGTCAATTACCCCATGCTCGACGAGTGAATTGCAGATTCGCCTTCCGACTAGTCCGACCCTGCAAGACCGTCACTTTGGAAGCGTATAACGAGTGGTTAATTCGTATAAAAAGAAATAGCCTTTTCAATGTAACAACGGCGCGTCTGTTGGTTTCTCTGAAGTGGGATTGCAGATTCATTTATATTCCAAGGAATGCTCGTCTAGAGGGTCAATCGAGCCCTGAAAGGCAAAAGTGCATTCAAGGAAGTTGAGAAGTGGTTTAAAGGGGGGAAGAGAAAGAAAAAAAAAACGAAAAAAAAAAGAACAAAAAAAAAAAAAAAAAACGAAGACAACTAGAATAAAGACAAGAGACGTGGCAACATCGCGGAGAAACGGCCGCCAGGCGAGGCGGCGAAGAGGGTTGCGGGGGAGACCTCGATCAATATGGCGGATGGAAAGGGTGTGCCAGGGGTGGTAGGGGAAATGGGGGCATAGGGGAAACCGTAGAGGAAGCTCGAAGTGGGGGCTCTACAGTCACGTCACGTCACGCTACGGCATGCCATGCTGTCAACGTGACCTTGAGGCAAATCTAGAAAGAGGTGGACCACTTCTTACACTCTCGACGAAAAATTGTCCAAGCATTTTTTCTTCACCATCGACTTCGCCCATCTTCCAAGGTGTGCGAATTTATTTGAAGGGTTTGGAACACCATCGATAGACCAACCCATGGAATACCACAATGTGAATATCGAGTACAAGTTGAGGGACCATCGATTTGTTTTGTACCTTTCAATAGATGATCATCCTTAATTTTTACGGTTGAACCGTTGCAAAAGTCCAACAAATTTTTGTCGAATCGTTCGGTCGAAATAGATGAAAATAAAATTTGACAAACCGTGCACGAGTTGTCATGTGCAGATATTTCTGCACTCTCTGGAATCCGAGGCTGGATGACGAAACTAGTTTTCACGCTGTTTTAACGAACTGGTGAAACTTTTTTCAACTGGAACTACAACTTTTCGGGCTTACAAACATGCGGTGTATGATTAGTGCTTTCTCGGGCTTAAGCTGCACCGATTTTATTTGCGACTTAAAAAACTTGTGTCAGATATGAACACCGTTTTTCATGACGTGTCTGATCGCATTTGGGTTACCCTTGTCATCGATTAAGCTAAAAATTGAACAATTTCGACGTGACGATAATTTCATGACGGTACGATTTCAGTTTCCGGTCTTAAAGACTCCCTCAATCACTCGTAAACTAAACGAGCACATTTCTTATTTTCTTGATGAAAACAAACAGACCAGTACTTCCACCACTCTGGAGTAAACGGGTCTCGATTGTCGTTACGAAAAATTTTCAACCGCGAAATGTGTAATACTAGAAATCATCCAAACGATATCGCAAAGACAGACTGTAATATATTATTTCTGATAGAGTTGTTTTCGCTTGATCAGAAAAAAAGGTGCTGGAAGTGGATAACATGCGTTACCCTTTACGTTATACACATAGAAAGTCACTCGAGTGCTCGAACCGCCATTGAGTTCTTATCTCTATCATTCTGCTTCGTCTCACGCGTGATCCTGAAATCAAAGGATTTTTTAACTGGCCATCCTCCTCCGTTTATCTGTGATACTTTATCTGTATGTGCGTAATATATATATATATATATATATATATATGTTATACTTCAGGGATCACGATTTTCTTTACGGTTTTGGTTTATTCATCATTTCCTTTCCCGCTAACTCACCTGGAAAGTTATCTCGGATATCTATAAAAATCATCTGGTTGAAGGTACAAGGGTTTTCATAGTGATCTCCACCATAAACTTGCTTTCCGTATACCATCTAAAAACAGTTGAATGAACAACGGATAAATGCAGTGTCAATAATTGAATCTTTGGGTACAGGGAATAATTTTATCACATCGTGAATGCTGAAGTCTTCTTGTAAGGTTACAGCAATTATGGACAGTGTTTGAAATATCAAATTCAGTCCAAAAGGTGAAACGAGTCGTAGGTTCATTTTTTCGCTGGGTAAAAGTCTGGAAAAAGAAACAGGGTCAAGTACTGAAGAAATTTTCCTCGTAGCGAATTCAGGGAACTGGGTAGATGTAAATTATGCATCGCGTCGAAGTGAAATTTTTGCAACAGCACAGTCCGATTTCAGTTTCGAACAGAGCTTTAATCTCTCGTTGTTACAGTAGAGTTAGTACGAAGTTAAACATTCACCAATCATCGTAAAGTTCTCCGAGTGAAAGAAAGAAAGAAAGGAAGAAGTAAGAAACGGTCATTCAATCGCAATTAATCCACACGGTCTTACAGAGTTCGAACTCTCATTGAAGAGAGCTGGCGACTCTTTGCGTGTCTGCACTCAGTTGCAATGCCGTTTTCCAAGAATCGCTGTCTTAACGATTTAATTAACAATGAAAGGTTTGCGAGCCTCGTTTCTACGTCGAGTTCATCCAGCTCCAGTTCGCAGTTTCTCTTAAACCACTCCCAGCTATACAGGACTTTCTTGTCCCGGTTCTTGGCGTTTCCACGATCCCACCCATTCCATCCCATCCCATCCCATTTCATCCCATCCCATCCTTACGGGCAAACAATCCTAACCAGCTCCCTGAAAACGCCCCCGTCTCTACACGTCCACAATTTTCGCAGCCAATTAGGAACTCCTCCCTTCCTCCCGCCTTTTAATTAGCGCCGTTCTAGAATTATCATTAAATTGTCAAAATAAAACACGCGTTGATTAGATTAGGATCGAGCAGACTGCGTGTTCTTATATCCCTGTAAATTCGCCTCGAGTTATACCGCGGCATGAATGATCACATGTTGGATAATATTATCGCATGCATCGATTCTGCGAAAACCTGAATTCTAACAACTCCTAACAAACCTACGTACATTGACTAAAAATAGACCGGCTGATTGTTGCAAGAACCGCAGCTCATTTGTCAAAATGACTGATGATCATCTTGCCCTGAAAGTGATGCAAATCCCACGTTTAGAATATTGGAATAACAGAAAATACGATATGCTATCATTTATCAAGAGTTTATTATCGAGCAATCAGCACTCTGAATATATTATTCGATGTATGCGCGTACAAATCGTTTCCTGCGTCCGTCTGATCTGTACAGTAAAATTGACTGGATTAAAAAAACGTTGAAGTACCCAAATAAAGATTATCAGAGAACAGCGATAGAGTCCAACGCGAGGTAAACCATGCCGGTATTTCAGTCACGTTTGCTTATCTGAGAGCCAATCTTCTTTGCCGACACAGCTAAGTGTCCACAAAAGGAGAAGAAAAACTCAGAGAAAAAGAGTTCTTATACAACGTAATTCATAAAAGCGAGAGTCACTTGGAGATCTATCACAATTACATGGACGAGAGCTGTTCACTTCGGTAGTTTGAACTTCCGCTTGCCTCGTCGTTTTTCTCAGCGGCTGGCACCGACTGTAAGTCGAAGCGTACCGCGGGTAAAGCAGAATGCGCCCCGGGTAAAGCAGAGCGGCAGAGGGAAAGCACGCTAGTTCGATCAGCCTAAACGTCAGCCTGAGCTATTCCTCCCTTCCGCTCTACTCGGGTCGTTTTGGAATCTAACGAACTTTCTCACCCTTCCGCAATTTGCAGTAAGGTCTGAAGTACAAGGCATTCCATGCGCTTTGTACTTTAGACAGTCGGAGGGTGCCCAGGGGCAGATTTACACATTCTACATGCTACACCAGCCAAGGTCTGCTGATTTGCACGCCCCTTTCTTGGGTCGCCGGGGTTCACTTTCATGATGGGTGGAAAAGAACAATAGTCGTTGAAAGTATTACCGGGATGTGCAATTCTCCGCGAATTTTACGTAGGGAGGCAAATTTTCAATTTAACTTTGAATAAATTTCTTCTTTTTCACGACGTTCTGCATTTCGTATTACAGTTATATTTATTGTTATCATACCTACGTATGTTGGTTATACAAGGGAATTGTAGTAGAACACGGTTGCTTGGCGCATTATTTGTCCGACAATTTCTCCATGGTAAACTTTTATCGTAAACCGGTCTTACGTCAAGTTTTCAAGTAGAGTTAACCACCTGACACTAATTTTCAAAGTTTTCCAAACAAAAGGTTTCAGCCCGACGCGACGACGTTAAGCCGATCTCTGTGCAGCCCTGAGCAACACGAAAGCTCGCGTGTAAAACATCCCCCTCCCCTTCCCCCCCCCCGCTCCTCATTGCGATCGCAGAGTATACAACGAGTATTAATTCGAAGAAACGTTGTTACTTGTAAGTAACAGTCACTGAATTCAACAACAGCAGAAGAATCCGAAGAGTTTATCACTCGTGGATTTAATTTACGTCTGGTTTCAAGATTACAAAGGTTTCTAAAGATTTCAGAAGATTTCAAGACGTTTCAAAAGTTTACAACAGATTTCGGATGGTTACAAATATTTCGAAGATTTCGACGGATCACAAAAGATTTTCAAATAATTTCAGTGGATTTTGAAAGATTTAGACGGATTTCAAAGATCTTAAAGGACTTCAAAAAAATTTCAAGAGATTGCAAATAGTTTGAAACTGATTGAAATAGTTTTCTGAGGATCTTTAAGGATTGCAAGTGATTTCCAAGAGATTTCTAATGATTTTAGAAGATTTGAGAAGATTTCAAGAGACTCCAGAAGACTTCTAAGGATTTCAAAAGATTTTCAATGGTTTCAAAGGATTTCAGTTCATTTTAAGAGACTTCAGCCAGATGATTTCAAGAGATATTTCATAGACTACAAAATATTTCAGCAGATTTCGAATATTTCAATAGTACTCGAGAAACTTTACAAGATTGACGAAAAAGCGTAAATCAGATTTCAGTATTTATCAACCCCTCAGAAAAATTGAATAATTTCCGTGTGTAAAGGTGGACTATAAATAAAAAATGTTCATCAATGAAACTATTCGGAAACACTGAATTTATCTACCGTTGAGATTGATTCTTTCTTTTTCCAAATTGCGTCATCGCATTATCGATATCGCGTTTGCTCACGGGGTGGAAAATTGATCCAAATGAATATGTTATGTTACAGAGCTTGCGGAGCATGATCGTGACGAACGTAACGGACGCGTGCGAGGTTCACGATCCGTGTCAACACGGTGGGATTTGTATTTCAACGGACAGCGGACCGATCTGCGAGTGTCGGACAGGAGACTACGAGGGTGTCTACTGCGAAAAAGGTGAGCCCCATGCTTTTTGAGCCGTAGTATAAATCGCCATCGTTCCGAGTCGTTGAAGTTCCGTGGACCAGTATTGCGGTTGTAAGTTTAATATGTGTGATAAAGAATAGTACGGACAAAATCCAGGCATTTACAGAATTTCGTTCCATGTGGTCACATGGGATTCTGTGATATTCGAGCACGTGAAACGTGCGAAGGAAGCAACGTAATGAAAGGATACGTACACCTACACTTAACTTGATGTGTTACGTAAATTATTTCTGGAAAATTATACGTCACATTGCCGGAAAATCTTTTCATCTAACGTATTATTTTCTGCGTTACGTGTGTGATATAACCGCAGGGAAAAATATATATATACGGAAAAATTATACGACTCAGGTTCGTTCGCAAGGTTATGAGATTAGGGTTTGACATTGCTGTAAGTTTAGGTTATAGTCTCGTAAGCGTGGGAGGTAACGATGGTGAAACGCTAACGGAATCGAAGAAAAAAGATTTCGGGATACTTGAACCTCGAAGTGTTTCGCGCTTTAGACTTTCTTCGAGTTCACCTAAGCAACGTGAACATTTTGCTTTTTCAGCGAGATAAGTATTTCTTCGATGGCAAAGAACTTACTTGTTCGTTAGTGGTGAGAAAAAATTTTGGCATGGAAATTGAAATACGTGAAAGATTTATTAACGTGAAAAATTTTCTACCCAGAAATATATTTTTCGATCGTGGTAAAAAATGTAAAATAGTCAAGGACTGAGCGGTAACCGGAACCAAAAATTTCTCTCAGTGTTCGTATGGGATCATTTCTTATCACCGAGATCGATGAACGCGTTTCGATGCCTGAGAATCAGTCCCGAGTAATTTATCTATACCTGAGTGTTTTTTACTTATTTGTTTATTTTTTTTTCATTCATACCTTGCCATCAACAAACACGTACAATTGGATTACCTTCTGAAACCTGAAAGAAACGTTTTACCGTAAAGATCGATATCTAATTATAATTAGATTAATGACTGCAACGAAGACGATTTTGTTTCTTACATTATTATTTCTTTTTTTTTTTCTATGGTGTGTCCAGAGGCATGGAGCACTGTGCTACCGACAGCTGGCACTGACGAATTCTGGGAGTGGGATTACAGTGAGTTTGAAACTTAAGTCCCCTTAAGTTCCCGTAATTATTTATCGAGCTTATCAATCATCTCGCTGTTTAAGTCTGTACATAATGATCATATTTTGTTTCAACCATGAATCACCTGCTAGTTTGGATTCAATTTACTGATGGTGAAAAATTTTTCAAATTTACCATAAAAATACTCGTATTATCTGGATAATTTTTTTTCTACCACCTAAATATCATCTAGATAATTTTCAATCCATGCTAGATTATCAAGTCTTAAAATAGTTAAGAACAAAATTATTCTTCGTTGGAAACACGAGCACACAAATGAATAATTGAGTTCAATGTGTAAAATAATCTGTCAATATTGAATGGTGAACTTTTTGGAAAGTTTGAAAATTATCTAAAACGCAGGTAATTCGTGCAGGCAGTTGGCTAGCTTTTGAAAGTATACATTCAGGACTTCTGACCGCTCAACTATTTCCCTTGAAGATAAATTCAAAAACACAATATATGGTATATATATATATATATATATACACGAAACCGAAGAAATAAATACATCATCATTGTAAATTATACGAGTTAATTTTCATTATAATTTCTTGCAGAAGTTGTTAATTAATCGTGCAATTAAACAATTATCGTACGCATTAAATTACATCGAAACAAAGTCTTTCGGGCTTTTAAAATAACCTAGACGGCGATAAAAAAAAAACCCAGTCTAACGATCATTTGTCATCTCAGTTCGTTTGTCCGAACTCTTGAAAGTAATGAATACGATCGTTATATGCAGGGATTTTTATCCCTTCCCATTTTGGGTGTTTAACGTTTTGACAACGGCACGTGTTAATTTTGAATTAAACGATCCTCCTCGTTTTTGATTAATGGTAATGCAAGTAACTCGGGTTATACCGCTATCAAGGTATGAAATAAACGACGCGAGATTTTTTTTTTTTTTTTCAATTTTTGTCCGTCTTTTTACACGAAGGGTGTATAATCCGCGAATAAAATTATAGAATAACGATCCGAGCCTCGTATCAGACTTTTGGTTTATCACAGCAAACTGAAAACTCTCCAACTTACGGATTATAAATCATATGCATGAAAATTATTAATTTCTCCGCAGGGTAAACCGCTTCGCTATAGGTGAGATATTTTATAAATATATATATGCATAAAATACATTATGCGATGGGCAGAGTTTTGCGCTGAAAGGACGCGAGACGCTTTCCAAATTGTCAAACTTTTGGCTCGAGGCAGTCGAGTTTAGCCGTTCCGACCTTCCAGAAATATGCAAACTTGCAAATCTTTCTAGATGAAACTGGTTACGATAGAAGTAGATAAGATATTACGAGTTTTTAAACTAGGATCATAATTTCTAACCGAAATGAAATCCGCGCTTGAAATAACCAGACTTCGTAGGTTTTCAAATTGGATTCTCGATCCTTTGGGACATGAAACAAGAATCCAAGTTGATTAAAAAAAAAAATATATAAACCGAGTAAAATATATTTTGAACGTGACGTCACTTGGAGAACAAAACCGACATTTGTTCAAGTTGGTAGTTTTTTTTTTTTTTCTTTGTCTTTAATCAAAAAATTGCATCAAAATTTCTTGTTTTTTATTCGCGAAGTGGATGGAATTCTTGAAAGCATAAAGCAATCCATCAGACGGCCGATTTCCAACGGCATGAATGAACTTGACGAGCGAGTGGATTTTGAAAGGATTTTTATTGATTCAATTCGCACGACACAATTACGAGCATTGTACTTTCGCATCGTTTCGTTTGTAGTATAGGTACTCGGGATATTTTTAAAACACTGAAAGTCGTCGCTTTATAATGAGAGGGAAAAAAAAAAGAAAAAAAAATTGCGATATGAAAACGGAGAATATCGCGTGTCACGCTCGGCTGGCACCGTATTTTCGAAATCTATATTTCATTCGATATCGTTAAGTCATCAATATTCAACCTGCGGCACAAACAACGCGCCTTTTGTCGTCAACATTTTGCACATGGGTAGAATGACGAAAAAGATGCGAAACTGGTATAAAAGAAAAAAGAAGGCATAAAAAAGAAAGACGAGATGCCGTTTAAGCGTGAATTCGTATTTTCATATGTATGTGGAAGAAATTCCGAGGAGAAAGGTAAAACAGTTTTCTTTAGAGATCGTGAAGCTGAAGCATTGAATTTGTCGTATCCTTTTACCTGCACCGGACGCTCTCCGCAAATTTACCGAAGGCTTTAGGAAAGAAGGGAAGTTCTTTGAGGTCTTTGTCATATCCGACGTCGTGTATTATAATACAAGCGTTGAATTATTGAACATTCATATATATTCAAAGTAAACATGTTTGTGTTATTTTCGTAAATTTAAGGGGGTAGGTATACGTTACGTGTACAGCTTGAAATAGATGGCTGGAAAAGTACTTACATAATATTACGGAATTTATGTGTTGATAATCGGTTATTTAATTCAACCGGGGTTTGCTTTATTCAAAGTTGCGTAGATCGAACTTCGTTTGCATTATGGTGTGCAAAGAGAAATTATTTTTTTTTCTCAAACGTTCGTCAAAATTTTGTCAGAGCATCTCAAAAACAATATCTCAGCCGAAGATGAGCTCTTAATATTTATATTTAGCAGTGCCTATTTTATTTTTTTCGTTTTCCTTAACGCGTCAAAAAAACTCGGCAAATTTTATTATCATCTTTATTGCGGTTTATTATTTTCCCTTACTAATCTTATCCCAAAGGACTCGCTTTTGGTTGGAAATGTGTAGCCAATACATCCTTAAGGATTTCTCTTCGTTCGCTGATGCAGCATCGGAGAAACAAGTCCAGGATGCATTATTCTTCTGGATAAAAGGAGAGGGATGAATCCTTTTGAACCAATTTACGTATCCGACGTGCAGTCGGATCCGCGCATGACACGTAAATAGGGTCACGTAAGGCAAGTTAAAATTAAAACGACGGCTTTAAAGGGGAATTTACGATAGAAAAAATTGATTTTCTGTCGTTTGCATTTTTGAAAAGTTTCATCCCTCCTCTCAATGGACCCGTATCCATTTTTTCCTTAAACAATTTGTCGGTGCATCACCCTGATTCATTTAAATGAGGATCTAACGAGGCAATTTTACTCTCTAAGAGAGGTAAGATGCGCGTATCTAAAGCATCTAAAATTTTTTAAACACATACCGTATGATCAAAAAATTGACTTAAATTCCTGTAAATGAGCACCCAAGCCGAACTTTGAGTCCAATCGTATGAAGTAAAGTTCGGTGGTTCTAGAATGCGTCGAGAGTCAATGCAATGAGAAAATTATGAAATCGCACCGAGTGACTCGGTCGGAAAGGAAGAAATCTACCGAGCAACAGACGCAGCTCTCGTAGGCGCAGCTTTTGTATCGTAAAAAATTATCTTCAAAGTTGAGAAATGAAATTAGCCGAAATTTTTGACACCACTTGCCTGAAGTCGGTGGGAAACTTGTAACCTCACAGGTAGTATCTAATTATTGTGAGCCATTTTGCCCCTAAGATAATTAATTAGAAGGGGTTGTTAACGGCGTTCTGTCGATATTGTTGTTGCAGACAAAGCACCTTCAGAAGCAACTTTCAAAGGCACGGAGTACCTAACGATAGATCTGAGCAAGGCTGAACCAGTTATGAGTACTCAGGAGTCGATCAGTATTTACTTCAAGACAAGACAGCCCAACGGACTCTTATTCTATTCCGGTAAGTTGAACGAATCGTTCGTTAAGAATTTCTTCAATATTTCGGTTCAAGAAATCGTAGGGGAGTGGATAGAGCGGGAAAATACTTTGAGCCCTTGTAATTCCATGTTGTCCCCTTTACCCTTGACCGAGTGTTTAATCAGGAGTTAAAACGGTGGGATTGTTAAATTCAACGAATTCCGGCGTAAGCGAAATATTTCATACGTTAAATTTTGCCGCGTAGAATATCCCCCGAAGGCAGAGAGGTAGAGATATGCTCGACGTCTCATCTCCCATGGGAGTCTGTATACAGAGGGGGAGAAATTCTTGTAAATATATAGAAGCAAGTAGACTGCGGACAATAAAATACCTCCGCGAAGTTGAAACACCTGCTCAAAGTTTCACGGGCTGGATAGCATGTCAAGAATAATGATTCATTCCGCAGGCGAAGCAGGTGACTATCTCACGATATCGCTAAAGGATGGAGGCGCTGCGGTTGGCATGACATTAGCTAATGGCAGGCTGGATCTTCACATCAAACCCGCGAGGGTCAGATTCGACGATAATCAGTGGCACAGAATCGTCGTACATAGGCGAGTTCAAGAGGTGAGTAGATCCAGCATTTACATCTTGCCTAGGTTCGTATCTGCGTTATGTGCACGTGATCGAAGATTCGATTACCCAAAGTTTGGAAACGTCATGTCCGTTCCAAGAAACATTCAGGAGTCGAGTATTCCGTGGGTTATAGACTAGAATTTCGTGCCAATCTTGCGCTATTCGATGTCGATTTAACACTACCTCGTGCCGAATATCCAAGATGACCGCTGACTAGATCCAATGTCTACATTTTGTTTAGGCACCCACATCATGTACCTGTACTGTTGACGAGCACATGATCGATGATTTGGTGATTATTGAAGGTTTGGAAATGTCGTGTTCATTCCAAGAAGCATCCAGGATTGGATTATTTTGTGGGTAAACTAGAATTTGGTGTCGATCTTGCGCTATTCGATGTCAATGTAACACTACCCCATGCCGAATATCCAAATTGACCGCTGACTAGATCAAATGTCTACATTTTGTGTAGGTTCCCACATCACTTACGTATAACATTGGCAAGCACATGATCGACGATTTGATTTGGACATGCCATGTCCATTCCAAGAAACATTCAGTTTAGACTAGAATTTGGTGAGGATCTCATATTATTCGATGTCAATATAACGTATAACATCACCTCATGCTGAACATACAAATTGACCTCAAAAATGATGTAAGCCTGCGAATTTTAACAGTCTCATAACTGTGCTGGTCCGAAATGTCGGAGTTTAACGGGTCCGATAACGCAGCTCGCAATCATGTTGCAGCCACGAGCCAACTGACCAAACAGCTCCGACCGTACTAACATAGTCAGGTTAAACAAGGTAAACATCGTTTACATCGACACGTCTAACCTAGTCAAGGCTCGGGTATTCGGCCATTGTCCGTTAGGTTGTAGGCCAGTCTCTGTGTGCGCGGGTAATGTACGGAAACGATCATCAGATACCAGGCAACAAGACCAGCAGCCATCCCGCCCACATGAGAGCCTCGGGCCGGAGGCTTGTTTCCATCGTAACTTTGTTACCTGCACGCGTATAGGGCAGTTCAATGAAATCAGGCCGCATGGCGGGACGCACACCTCGGATTGAAGGACGCTCGATACATGCTCGCGTGACTTTGGGGGATGATATGCCTCGACGTTCCCTGGTATAATGGGGGATTATTAGGATGGTACTTGAAAAGGTCATTTTTGAACTCCTACCGGCTCGCCCGCCAAATCGGCTGCACATAATTCAAAAATAATTCCCAACGTTTTTCAGGTTTTTATCTCAACTCTAACACGCGCCCCGAAGAGGGCGCATTATGGGTGAACCTGTACTCAAAAATTTAAAAATTCGTACGGAAACATCGAGTAACAAGTCTGAAAAATTTAGGGAATTATTTTTCAATTATCTGGAGGCAATTTGAGGGGGCGAGCTGGTCGAAATTCAAAACATGACGCTTTTAAGGACCATCCTAGGGATTAAGGGGCCTGTTGTGTCGGGCAAAGATATACCGAGAATGAATTGAGAAATGGATATATATATATATATATATATATATATATATATATGTATGTATGCTTTGAAGTGATGAAGATACGGTCATTTCCGAAAGTTGTGCGCAGGCACTTGAATCGAGACCTGCAGCATCACGGTCACTCTGCATAAGTTCGTAGGTACGGGGATTATTTAATTAAAAGGGAAAGGGAGTTCATGCCTCCCCTGTTGAAATAAATTCATAAGTGAAATTTGTTCATTCTTTGTACCTAATATGAGTGAAGTCAGTGCGGGTACGGAACAAGTTTCCGACGGTTGGAAGTATCTCGACGTCTAGCGAATCCCCTGGGACGTATACCGAGAACTTAATCTCGTGACTCAGTGGTAAAGGTCCCGGTGAAAAGTTTGCAAATGAGCTTAAAGAGCAGCAGGGTTCGTTAAACCTATTCCTGATATTTAATTCATAAGTCTTGCAATTCCCATGATTCTCACTTTCCTGCGGCAGCGGAGAACAACTTTCACATGATCTACTTTCAACCCTCGAATAAGTTACCCCTCATTTAATTAACTGCACCGTTCTCATTCGTCAGAGACGTTCGTTTGTCCAAACGGTCGGCGGCACGGTGAACGTTTAAAGGGTCCGTCGTTTTTTGAAGACAAATCATTCGAATCAAAATTTCTCAAAATTTTTACATCACATTTATGGACATTTAAACGAACCTTGTACATTTATTGGAGACGAAATATTCAATATAACCTGATATACACTGCCCGATAGGAACGTATTTAAAAAAAAAAGTATTGTGCTTGAGTCTTGATATGAATCCAGCTGTTCTGCTCATCTGAAATAAAACAAAATAAAAAAAAAAAAAACGAGCAGCATTTCAGTCTTCAGGCTTGTGGCTATGGAATGAGCTACAACGAACTCAAAATGTTTTAATTTAAATTTTTTACACGGTTTGAAAGAAAGTATTAGAAATTTACATTTTTTTCCATTTGTTTAGCTCGTAAAATAAAAACTACCAACGCAATCGTTATTATCCTGGTTCACTCGATAGGTATAGTTGTGATAAAAATGCTGTAAAAAATCAAACACCATCGGTCCAGTGCTGTTTGAGATATCGTGTCAACACTTTTGAAAAATGCTGTAACGATAGCAGTTACACTGAGAGAAATTTTTACTTCCGGTTACGGCTCAGTAACAAATAAAATTTTTCTCAGTGTACGGCAGTGTAATCAAGAGTTTTTTCACAGCCTAAATTATCAGGAAATGATTAAATGTAAAATGGACTCGTTTTGTTGCGCATTTATAGCGTCATTTTTCATCCAACAGCGACAAACAATGGCGGTGAATTTTCACATGCTACCCTGTAATTCGGGGTTGCCGTCTCCGTTGTACACAGAGTTCTCATCGAATCAAAAAGCTCTCCTCGGCGTCATTACGCAGTTTGAAATTATTGCCTATTACGTACTTGGCACGATAACGCGATTCTAACAATCCGCAGATATTATTTTAACTAGTGAAATAACTGTGGTGTTAAATAGAAATCATTTTCAGTGGACAATGAAAAGCCACGCGAGGATTGTTACCGTATGATGTTGGAGTGTTTTAACGATCGAGCACTGCTATAATTATTATACTTGATATAATCATATGAAATTCTCTTAATCATGCGTCTACGTGCTGCGTTAAGTGTTATATTAACAAATTTGCCTTTCTGTTTCAGATTTCAACGATTACCAGCTTCTGTCGTGTGAGTAAACCATATATTATACAGCAAAAGTTAATTAGAAATCTTTGTTTTCTTCTACGAGTTTTTATTGACGGATAAATTTTGATTCTATACATCGAGGAATAACCGAAACCTTTATTATTATAAAGTTTGTTTTTGTCGTTTTTACGTCGATAAAAAAGTCTTGACGTGTTTGATTGATAACTAACGTTACGCTTTTATACGATAGTCAATACTACGTTTGGGATTTGATGCGAGACAGAATATTCATTTTTAAACTTTGTTTATCAATTCTTTTACGTTTGTAGTTCGGATTATTAATTATGACTTTTGAATGAAAGTGATTTGAATGCAAAACTGAAGCTCAGAATTCGAAACATCGTTCTAGATTCTACAAAAACAAACTTTATCTAATAAAACTAATTTTTCATTTATCAGTTACGTAGAAGAAATCAAAATTTGACATCCATAACCCAGATTCAAAATTTATGTTGACCGGTATAATCCAACTCTCCACCACCTTACATTAATTATGTACAATTTGAACATTTTTTAATCATCATCTTAAAAATCACTCTCCGTGGTTCGCAAAATTCGTCGAAACGTCGAGTTCACACCTCCTCTAGTGAAGATTACTCGTAAAGTTTTGAAAGGATGTCGAGGGCTTGAGCAACGTCCGGCTGGCAGAAATCCAGAGACTATTAGGAGAGTCCGATCAACCCAAATCCTGGAAGTTCACTAGACCGGTACCTAAAACCTGCGACGTTATTACACACGTGTGTGAAATCGAGCAAATCCTTCTCACACACACACACGGTACCTAATTTACACAGACAAGGTGTTACGGAGAACAGAAAATGGGAACGAGTACAGCTTAAGTGCATAAGCGGATAGATAAGAGGAATCTTGTTAAAAATGGTCGTCATTTTTCTCCACTCAACTCTCTTTTATGTTTGTGTACTTTCTCGTCCTGCATTTTTATCTTTCATTTTTGTCTGTTTTTTTTTTTTTTTTGTTTATTTTATGCTGTTGTTTTTCTTTTTCACCTCTTTACCTTGTCTTGCCTCGCTGTAATAACCCTGTCGTTCAGGATACTCGGAACAGCGAGAAAGAGCTTATAGTATTCGTCTACGGCTACTCAAAGCTCGAGGCTGCAGAACTCAAAGAGGCTGAAATCTTGCCGGAGAAAAATAGTCCTCCACTCTCGTTGTAACCTCCGGGCTTTAACCGAATGGCTCTCATTCCCCGTCTCCATTGTACAAGATTTTGCGTCGAGACAATCGTTGAGTATAGTTTTTGACGCCGTTTCTTGCCTTGTTCGGTGTTTATTTACCCGCACTGAGAAGCAATTTGTTTGTTACAGTAACTTGAAAAATTCAGTAAAACAGGTATCGTTAAAAAAAAAAACTGTTTCAATATTGTTGGAATTACGAAAAACGAGGTACGCCTAACCATTTTGCGCTATCGTCGATCCTATTTTGGTTATTGCAACGCAAAATCAGTTTCTGAGGTTTACTCTACTTTTTTAGCCAAACAAGGCTTAACGTCAATTTATTCTCGCGCGAGCGTTAAATTTTCGCAACGGTTGCAAAAAAATCTAGCAACAGCGATCGTAATGAGAAAGAATAGTAACGGATACTAGACTTTCCGGTAACAGCTAGAAAACTAATTTTCATTTTCTACCTAAGACTATATTTTGTCGATTGTGGTAAAAAATGAAAATAGTTAAGGACCGAGCGGTAACCGAAACTAAAAATTTCTCGCATTGTCAGTGCGACATTTAATTCGAAATAGCACGTATTTCATTGGATTGTACAACAATTACCTTTCTTTCCCACATTCTCCGCATCATTAAATTTTACTATCGAAATAGTTCATAAACGTCGTGAATCTCGAACGAATCGTTAACCACTTTGACACACTATTAGATGTACACTATGGACACAGTGAACTTCTAGCCCCAATATCGAATCAAATCATCGAAGCGTTTAGAATGCTTTCAAAATGTCTGACCGTTCCGGCGAGCGACCAATCCAGTGTTAGTTACATGATCAGTCTCCGTTAATGGAGCATTGGAAGTGGAAACGAGTCCCTCGTTCATGCCCACCACTTTATAAATCGGCCAGCTGCTGGACCCGATTTCGAAAAAGAGGCGGAGCTGGATTTAAGATGACGGAGAAGAGCGAAAGCCTTCTCGGTTGTCCGTTGGAGCTGCGGTCGGTTTGTCCGCTTGTTACAAAGTTTCGCTTCTCTTCACGATATGGAGATAGAGATACTTGACACTGCGTACTTGTTCCTCATTAGCCCGACCTCTAATGGCGCGATCCTGTGGCCTAGAAAGCTGCCACCTTACACCGCAGACTGTAATGTAGAAACATTAAACCAGCATGACCGCGGATCCTTCTACGATCCATTATTTCAAATGATCAACGACAACTTCTGCGAGTAGACCTCGCGCACTGAGGATGCCGTACAAAGTTGACGATCGTTTCTTTTAACGTTATTTATACAAATTTCATGACTCTAGGTAGGTTTCGATGAGTGAGCCTGCGAGTATCGCAATGTGTGACATAAATGGACGTATCTTTTGATTCCGTTGACTTAAAAGCTTGAATTTTTCACACCTCCAAGGGACCGTAGACCTTAATATTTGATATGAGTTTGAGCTCGATGCCTCAACCCATTCCTGAGAAAAAGGTTCTTGACAGACGGACAATGATCAAGTGATCCTAACAAGGTTCTGAGGTAAAGGGAACCCTAAAATTGATCACGACGATCTCTTTGGATGTCGGACAAAAGGATCATGCCGCTCTTTTGCATTGTTTCAGCTTTCCGCAGTGGTTGACGGAGTTTTTGCTGATCACGGACACACCGCCGGATCTTTTTCGCGTTTGGCCAGTGATCGGCTCTTCGTTGGCGGAGGAGCGGATGCCAGGTCTCTTCACGGTGCCAAAGGCATCAACAACTTCGTCGGCTGTCTACGAAAGGTTCGTGTTATAGGTACCCAATGATGTCGAGTGACTTTGCGGCTTAATCAAACACGAAGTTTCGCTCAAAAGCACCGATAGCGGGCTTGAATATCGGGACATAGAAATGGACTTCGATGTGTAGAAAGGTCGACGAGACGGTGTGTTCCAAAATACACTTGCCAATACCGGAGGGTTGGGGTTCTTGACGAACTCCGCTGTCTCTCTGGAAGGCAAATTTGCACTATTCGCAATAAACATAGGTTGCCTGTATAAGTCAAACGAGCGCAAACTCAACGTGAACCTCAGAGTCTACCAGGAACGTTACGCAGTTATTGATTTCCAAGAGCAGTGATGTTCGCGAGTAAATATGCATTCATCTTTTTGTATCGCCGTTTCTTTCTTTTTTTTTTCTTCATCTTCTACGACTGGCTACGACATCAATTTTTGTTTTTACAGACAGTTACGTGTGTTTAACACTTTCAACCTTGCAGGGTGCGTCGTTTTGGATGTTAGCTAACTCCCTCAGACTTTCACCAGTGATGTCATAATCTAACGGTGACACTGTAACTTTGTATACACATAACTAACAGAGAATTTGATGAAACAAGTCGGAAATTTTACCGCGTGCAGTAAGTTCGTCGCAAAGTCGAAGAATCTGATCACAGCTCGTTCAAAACTCATACTCCAAATGTCGGTGATCAATTTAACTGATGATCCGCACGCGCGTTGTCTTTTCTAGGTCGAAATTGCAGCCGAAGGTGTAAGGATGGAACTAATCGAAGCTGCCAAAAGCGGTGCGGCCGGTGCAGCGGCATGGGGTCGAATAGAATTTCACTGTCAGGAGCCAAAAGCTTCCGATCCAGTCACCTTCACTACCAGAGACTCTCACCTCGTGAGTATTACTGAACAATTTGTAAAAAGCTTCTTCGAAAAAAGTTGACCGTACGTGTTCGACGAGGTCAGGGATTCAACTCTGCGTCTAGGGTGATCAAATCACGACTTATGGTGCTTGGAACCATAAGCATTAAGTCGCACGTAATTGCAGCCTAAACCCATGTTTTATAATCACGTTCGACCAACTCCCGATTATTTTTTATGGAATGGTCTCCGATGTCGGTAACAAACTCCGTCAGTGACACGGTGGTTCGTTGGTCGCCATACCGACCACCATACGTAAATAGTCGGATCTTACTCCGATTGCCTCCACGTTGCTACGGAGATAACGAGTTCCTGGCTCCCAACGGCGACTTATTGGCTCACTTGTTTACCATTGGACTATCTTGTTTACGCTCTTGGGCTATACCTGGGATGGGATGGATTTTCCCGGGGCTATCTCACGCGAGAGCGGCTTAATTTAGCCAAGGCTCCGCCCGTTCTATTCACACTTATTATCCTCCGATCGTGCTGCAGCTACCCATTTACCAGCCTCTTCGTTTAAGCGACACGCTCTCGACTCTTATCGTTTCTCGTCAATGAAAGCTATCGGGATGGACGGAAAGCTCGTACACAGCCAAACCACTGCCTCATGATTCCTCGATTCCTCGATTCCTCGATTCCTCTTTCATATCTCACTCTCTGCAAATCGAAATCCGATGCGCATCTGATGTCCATGGTTGCGTGGAGCCACTAAAGGACCATGATCCGTGAACCGGCGATGTATGGTTTGGCAGCTCAGCTGCGTTTACTTGTTGTGACAAATGGGTACCAAATCATTAGGAGTGGTGAACAGGTCAAACCGCCATCGATTATCACGTGTAAACGACTTCAACGTCATATTGTTATATTTGTTTTAAAACTTTCGCTGTCAAATTAGTCAATTGGTGATTTTTCGCAAAAATTTTGAACACATCTTCTGAAATACTTTCTACAAACGAATACCCACCACTTTTGGGTATAACGAACTGCTCGAAGAACGAGGAAGAAATTATCGTAAGCCAAGCTCCAGGTATAACAATAAGTTTTCATTCGCGCGAACATGAACATTATTATACACTGAGAAAAATTTCATTTGTTACAGAGACTAGAAAAGTTGAGTAAAACAGGTATCGTTAAAAAAACTGTTTGAATATTGTTGGAATTACGAAAAACGATTACGAAGCCTAATCATTTTCGCTATTGTCGACCCTTTTTTGGTAATTCCAACGCAAAATCAGTTTCTGAGGTTTACTCTACTTTTTTAGCTAAACAAGGCTTTAACGTCAATTTATTGTTGCGCAAGCGTTAAATTTTCGCAACAGTTGCAAGAAAATATAGCAACAGTGATCGTAACGAGAAAGAATAGTAACGGATGATAGACTTTCCGGTAACGGCTAGAAAAAATAATTCTCATTTTTTACCTAGAACTATATTTTTCGATTTTGGTAAAAAATGAAAGTAGTCAAAGACCGAGCGGTAACCGAAACTGCAAATTTCTCTCAGTGTACACTCTGAATAACAATAATAATCGAAAATTTCCACTTTCTCTTCCTCTAACTCCATTTCTTTCTCTATTCTCTATCTTTCGCTGTCTCTGTTTATACTCTTCCTTCTATAATATCATAAATCTATCTATCTATCTATCTATCTATCTACCTTTATACTCTATTTTCTGTAAAATGTCTTCTCGTTATATTATATCTGTCTGTCTGTCCTCACAGCATACATATTCATACGAAACATTGCATTACACACTGTACCGATGATCCTTATTACGCAGATTATCGTCATTCCACACCCTGTACACAATCACTCATCAAGTAGGTTGTATCGAAGTTTCAAGTAGCCAAGTGTGTAAGTAAGTAACAGTAAGTAAGTGGTGACACGATGTACACACACACACACACACACGCAAACGCATAACCAGGCATCGCGTACTTGAAGCAACGCGAAATGTACACGTGAAACGAATTACGTATAGTAGACGATAAAGAATAATGTATAATAGTATTTTCTAAACGAATCTAAATGTTGTCTGTGTGGGTGTGGTTGTTGGGGTGCCAACCGTTGGACGTTGCCTTGAAGAAGGCCTCGCCGGTCAGCAGCAGGCGACTTCACGGAGCCTTGGTCACCTTCACCAGCCCAGAGTCCCACCTGGTAAGCTCTGTCTAAGCCTTTATCCAGGAAAGCTCTGATCCGGCCGGCGCACTTCTCCCGATCGCTCACAACACGCACCTGATTGGCTACTCCCGAGACCCTAGCTTAGAGGAGACGTCATTTTTATACACACCCGTTGTCAATTTTCGTTTCTTCGTTTCTTCGTTCTTTTACGTCACGTTTCATTATTATTATTATTATTGTTATTATCATTATTATTATTATTATTGTTGTCGTTGTTGTTGTTGCCGTTGTTGTATTACACGTGTTTGTTTATTAATACGCATACGTGGTTAACCGCGGCTCTGCTGGCATAAATTCCTTCGGTCGGTCGATTGCCTGCTAATACATATAACCTGCGAGCAGTTGTTCCTTTCGCATTGTTATATATTCGAAAGTTGATGAATTTTATTGATAGTGTAATTTTGTTGAGTTTATGGAATTGATGAAAATGGAGTTTAGGATAGAAATTTCAGTATAATGAAAGCATTGATGTGTCACGTTGATTGATTAATTATCGCTCTGGCTGCTGAGTGTTTTGCGGTAGTCGAATATTCGAGTTTGAATTCTTGTATGTACCGTTCTACTTTTAGCGTTGGTACGAACCGATTGAAATGTGAGCTTGGAGAGATCGGTCGGGATTCTAAGCTGATTGCGAAATAGCGGATTAGAAAATAGCGAGAGCTGAGACGAATTTATTTTCTCAAGTATTCAGGTGACGCCTCTTTTTTATGGATGATTCTAAAGTTACAGAAAATTCCGAATTCGGAAAGTTCCGAAAGTCAGAAAATCCGAATTTTTTTTATGGCGAAAGTTAAAGTATAGGAACTCAAACTTTGATCAAACATCCAAGTTTCGAATGGTCCGAAACTCGACGCTCAAAGTTCCGAAATTTTGAAAATTTGAACATTTGATTTTGAATTCTGTCAATTTCTGGCTTGGTGGAATTTCACCACTTTCTTTCTTTTTTTTTTTTTTTTGAATTTCGCTCCATCGTAACTTTACTTTTCGTAACTTTGCTCTATCGTAACTTGAATTTCGGAACTTTGATCCGTCGGGTTTCCGACCATTCGAAACTTTGTTGCTTCGCCAAAGTTCGAGATCTTTACTTCAAGTTTCGCCACGAAATAAATTCGGAATTAGACGCTTTTCGAAACTTCGACCCCGCCCCAAATAAACGTTAGAAAATAAATTGCGAAATCACAGAAATTAAGCGCGACTTTTTTACGTGAGCGAATATTGTTGGCGGTATTTTGCTTATAATTCACCTGCTGCAGCTTACATGACGACAATCACGGAGAAACCTTTATTGTGCGAACATATGTCGTAGTTTCAAACTGTCTCTACCTGGTTTCAAACTCCAATTTCGATTCTATGAATTTAAATTACTATCAAAGCTCAGTCAAAGTTTTTAAAATTTTATTTACCGCCGTTTAAACTATCAGATTTCGAATCTCATAAAATTTTAATATCAACTTCTAATTATTTTCCTCCCAATCTTCAATCGTAAATATAACAGATACGAATATTCGATAATCGGTAGCCGAAATTTATTTCGTAAAACTGATACGACAATTGGAATTTCACATATATAATAAGATATTTATAATATTAAAACGCACTTCAAATCGTGTTGGGAATGAATTAATTAGTAACAGGCTCCGTACGTACAGGATTTCCCATTTCAAAAAACATGCAATTAGAATATTTGGAACACTAAATAACGAAATAGAGTCAATAATATCGGTATATTAAAGTTGTGACCTGATTGTAAGAGTCTCCAACTTTTGTTGAAAAAAAAAAAAACAAAAAAAGCAATTGCCCATCGCACTAAACGTGTTTTCGAAATAACCTGATTATTGATTTTAAACGTGGTATCGATCCGTATGTCTGTACACAAATGCACGACATCTTCGAGAGAAAAGAAAGGAAAAGAAAAAGGAAAAACCTTCTTTTTTTCCAACCTCAAATTGCAACTTGATTCTGTATTTTCTTAATGGTTTATTATACCGTATATAACCTAAGTCCGCGTCCTTTTATCGATGCTTCAAATTTATTTTTTTTCTTTTCTATACTATGAGATTTTATTCGACAACTTTCCGAGAAAATACTTCAGCGAGAAATCCAGTAAACAAACAAATTATCAGTTGGCGCTTTTATCGAAATTTTAATCCATCGCGATTAGTTTTATACATAGTAATTTTACACCAATCACCAGAATCGATCACTTTCATTATTCACTTGACTATATAATTACTAGCAACAGCACCATGGGTTGCATGTTAAATTTATCACGAATCACACGGATTGCATGCGTACACTGTGCACAGGTAATTATTTTTCAGCTAACTTCGATTAGGATACTTCAAAATTTATCAATTTTTTGTGTCAAATTTCAACGACAATCGATAATTACCGTGACGAAATGTTATGACAAACCATTTATTTAACCAACCCATATATATATATATATGTATATATACTCATTTTACTTTTCAACTAGGTTTTTTTCATTTCTCTCTGCTATTTTCAAACGTTCCGATGTGTTATCTAGTTTTTATGACATAAAAAGCAATCTTACAGGTTTAATGTACATGAAAAAAAAAAAAAAAGAAAAAAAAATACGTTTCCAATATCATGCAGCTGATATATAAGGTGGGACTCTGGTAAGAAATACATTTCAATCAATTAAACCTTTTACATGTAATGAAAAATTTTTTTCATATCGTTGATTAAATTGACTGTGAGTTTTTCATTGATTTTTGTTTTATTTTTTTCTCTCAATTACCAAAAATTAACCCTGATAATTAGCGATGTCTCGTGTAATATCACGTCATTTTTATTATCTCTGCTTATATAATATGATAGTATGCATGAAACGAAATTGCATGGTATATATTTATATAACGAACACAGTAAAAAAACAGACGAAGAAAAAGAAAAACGCGTTCCGAACCTTACCGCTGACAGTCCGAAAACATTTAATCATCCTTCATGAAAATGATGAAAAATTAGAAAAAAAAAAATAGTAAAACCTTACCTACGAAACAATAAAATGACTATTTTCTTTACTCGCTAAAAAGCTCATTTCTTTACGCAAGGTAGAATGTCCCATAATTTATACTGTTCATCCTTTAGTGAGACTTTAAGGTAATGCGAAATTTCTTAAGGTACCTGTTCCCGATTTCCAAGTCTGCCGAAAAATCGTTATTGTAAACTTTTTGGCAACCTTTACTCCCGCAAATCATACATTGACGATTATGCAGGTGTTCCAGGACTAAAACTGACCAGGAAAAAAAATGCAGTGTTCATTCGTCGTTTTCTCTCGATTACCGATCCTTCGACTGAGTCCGATCGGTAAAACAGGATCATACTTTACGGTGGATTTTCACGCCCAGAGTTTCTGCCATTCTCCAATCAATCCCGAAGTTGGTAATCAAACTACCGCTGGCTCGAATTGTTCACAATTTGGGGAATTTGTGTAACGTTTTTATCATCCAATATTCGCAAGCATTAGCCAAAATAACAAAATGGTCCTCAGACGTTGACCTATTTATTCCTGTTCATTGCGCCGCTGATGGGCGGCTTTTCTTTTCAGATTTCAGGTGAACTTTCACCGAACCGTATGAATTGAAACGAAGCAGCTGGAACCGATGACCTCACGTTCGATCGAATGACGAGGCGACCACGTTGATCCCAATCTCTAAATGTTGTCCGTTTCTGTGTTCCAGGTTCTACCGCCGTGGAAAGCTGCCAAATCCGGAAGCATATCGTTCAAAATTCGAACTAACGAGCCTAACGGTCTCGTTATGTACAGTAAAAGCGGAGGACACACGAGGGTACGTTTTTATTTATAATTCGTACGAATAGTTTCAACGGTTGTGTTTGTTGAATCGGTTCTAAGAACGACCGAAAATCGAGTATGATCGTTTATTTTTTCCCTCAAAATCGGTCTTTGTTTTTTACTCCCATGAACGACGGGATAAAATACCGATTTATGCGATTAAAGTATCACTTGTTATAATTATCTTACTTATTAATTACCTGTTTGATACAACAAGTGAAAGACAAATGAATATGGAAAATATTTTCAATGAAACTATAAATTTTAAAAAACCTCTTCCTCTATTAAGACTGCGTAATGAAATTGACGAAATTTTGGTTTCGTATGCACCGTTTAAAAAAAAAATGCGAAGCGATTAATCGATCGATTAATTTTTTTATCGATTTAATTGCAGCGTGTTGGAGTATTTTTTTGGTACTCGATCAATCGATGCATCGATTATTTTCAGCTTAGTAGCCATCGCTGCTCGGTTGTGTTTAGATTAAAATTACTGCCCGCTTGTGAATCGACGAGGTCACAACAGCTGCGAGGAAATCGTTACGGCCCACTTACAGAACCAATTAAAATACTAGTTAATACTTAATTCCTTACATCGATCGCGAAGTCTGCAGGTTTTCCGTACGCAAGCGTCGAACTAACTTGTCATTAACTGGGTTGATTTATTAAGATGAAAAAAAAAGTTTCTATACAATTTTTAAACAGCTTGCACATGATATCGAGAAACCGTCTGCTTCGCAGTGACGTAATTGTGTCATTAATTAGGAAAAATTTATACCTACTGGAGGATCGATTCGTTTTCATTTTGTTTATGATCTTCTCTGCGTAGCCGGATTTGTTCGCCTTTGAAATACTCGGCGGTCATTTGTACCTGCATGCGGATCTTGGCAGTGGTCCCATCAAAGTCAGAGCGTCGCGACGCCGCGTCGATGACAGTGCGTGGCATGACGTCGCCCTACGTCGGGTGGAACGTGACGGTCGTTTGACTGTCGACGGAGTAACAACCGAGTTCCGAACGCCAGGTGAGGAAGAAATACGCGAAGCGGACTATTTTTCCTACTTTAGTGGGCAAAATTCGATTTTACGTACCAAAATTAGTGCGCAAAGTAACACATTCCCGCACCAGCGTGGGAATTGATTCGAAATATATTTCTCTGAAGTGTAACTAGATACTTCTATTTAATTCTCGCACTAGTGTACGAGTGTATAATTTTGCGCACTCAGTCAAGAAAACACATTTTTGCACTTTTGTGATAAAATAATTCTTCAACAGTTGGTCTCGATGTCTGATTTTTGATTTAACTGCAACAGGTTCATTGAAATACGATAATCAACTATTGTTATTATTTCTTTATCCATTAATTATAGACAATAGAACGTATCAATCATGATATAAGGTAATTTTATTTGAAATATTATACACAGGCATCTGTTTTTGGATAATTGATCCAAAGTAAACTGAATAACATCTCACGTTCTGTACATAAGTTTTTTTTTTTTTTTTTTTCGGAAAGGCGAGATGTATTCTGACCGAGAAAAAGAAAGGTATGAAAAAAAAAATCTGTTTTCTTTGAGCTAAAAACACATTTGGAAGATGGAGGCGAATTTTCTATTCGGAATACGCGATCTTGAGGAGAGAATTGATATTTAAAAAATTCACCAAGTTCCAGCCGGTTTCAGGAATATGCGGGGAATCAATCATTCAGGAATTCATTTGTTCCAAATAAGACAGCGGAGAATATACGATTGCACAATACGCAAAAATAACCACGGGTGTATATGAGGAAATTTTGTTTATACATAGACGAAAATACAGCGCAGCTGGTAAGAAAAAACCTGGACTAACCAACTCTCTTGGTTTAGTACGAAATTCAGTTGAAATGGAATTTACCAGAATCGGCGAATGCAGGGAACAAAATTTAATTATCTATAATTAAAAGTTCTAGGAATGACAAGTAAATTTCTTACATTTTTAGAGAAAAAAAAAAATAAAAATAAAAATACAAAGTACCTTTTTCGTTGTCCTGATTTTTTCTGTGACTTTTCGTGTTTGAGAACGTATAATTTACGATTAAAATTATAATTTTATTAGAAACCATTCTCCTCCTTAAAATACTACAATAAACGTAAAAACTAGAGCCAATTTACAATTCACACTCATGTTTTTACTCTTAAGTTATGGCAAGGTGAAAAAACGATTTCCTTTTTACCCAGCCGCGTAATCGAACCGTTCTTTTTTCTGATTCATAGGGGATTCGACGCAGCTCGATCTCGACAGTTTGTTGTACATCGGAGGCGTCGGGGCGCCTTTTGCACCTTTGACTATACCGCCGGTTTTGTGGAGCGGTTCTCTGAGACAAGGCTACGTTGGCTGTCTGAGGGATCTTGTGATCAACGGTAATCCGGTTGACATAGCCGGATACGCGCAGCAGCAAGATTCGGGTGAGTGGCCGAGTAGTTAACCGGCATCTTGGAAATTGAATTTAATTAGATCCACGCGAGCTGCTCTTTGAGTGCTAAAACCCCGAGGAGATTGAATCGATGAGATTTGCCGGTAATCCTCGCCCTTGAAGTCGGGCCGTTTTAGGGTAGGATTTAATTCTAGACGGAGGCTGAGACTACGCGAAATTAATAGTTTCCTATCCCCGAACGCGAGTGAATTTCCTCCCTCGATAATCAATTGCTGAAAATATCTCAGACGGCACGTTTAAACCGATTTGTTATATTCCGTATAAAGGTATACGTGCTTTTCTTACAAAATTCTACGTACACCTGATTTTTTACACTTTCCCTTGGACGGTTAAATTTTTTCCCCAAGTTCTTTTTTTTGCAAATTTCAACGATATATCGATAAAGCGATAATTTTCACAACCTTGAAAAAATTTATTACTCGTTCCCCTTTGTTTCTCCCTTCCAGAAAAATATGTTATACGTTTTATTTTCGAACTTCAAAAGCGTATCTTCTGTATTACGGAGATTATTTTTCAACACTTTCGTATGTTTGGGTAAAAGAGTCTGATTTTTTCGAATGTCGTATCGAATTTCAAATTGATTGTGAAAAAAGTTAGATTTCAAAAAAGTGTTCTAATCCGAAAATGACATAAATTGACAAACATTCATTCATCGATAAATGTGTATAATATATTTATTGGTATAGATTTTCATCTCTCATTTGGCAGATACGAGATATTTACAAGTACAATGAAAAAATCAATATCGACAACAAATCTCTTTCTGAAAAATGGTAGAAAAATTTTTAGAAACAGGAACAGGTCTTTTAAAAACATTTCCAAAGTGGAAATGTTCAATTTCAGGCTTATCTTATCTGTGTAACACAAGTATACGCATACATTTATACATATTATACAATTTGTAAGGTGAAAATGAGTTATAAGTTTTTAATAAATGTACGGAAATAGGTTTTCGAATATTTGAATAATGATATTTCGAGTGGAAAGAAAAAAAAAAAAAAAAAAATTTGCTCGCTGCGGACAGGATTCGAACCTGTGCGGGCATAGCCCATCAGATTTCGAGTCTGACTCCTTAACCACTCGGACACCGCAGCTGTTGGAAGTATCGAACGTTTAGAGTGTGTAACCCTTTTGGCGTTCTAAAAACACAAGCATTTGAATTTGAATAAACAAAGGTGTATTTCTTATCAACAATTATTATTGCTTTTCATCATTATTGCGACATGTTTAAATTCCTTTTCTGACTGTTTATGCTACGACTCATATCCCGTTATAAGAGTAAAAATATGTATTATCTGAAAATTTTTTAATATTTCGACTAAAATTTGGTCACAGCTTATTTGTTCAGTAATGATTCGAGTCTCAAGTTGGTCACACTGGAATTTCTGCACCGCGGGCTGTTGGTTCTCTGGAAGTGTAAATATAGCGGATCTAGACGCAATGAACATAAGTAGCAAACTTCATTCCGAACCGTTTACGCTCCGCAGCACCTGTACAATTATTTACTCAAGGAAACGAAGAATGATCAATAACACCGCAGGTTATAAGCGGCACCCAGCTATGGCAAAAAAACGTGATCACCTACGGATGTATTTTCAGGCTGTTTGCACGAACGTTGAATGAAACTAAAGAGTGGCAACTTATATCCGTACCGATAAGAAAAATTCGCAATTTTTTTTCCTCTCGTGGTTGATGGGTTTTTTATTTTTTTCTTTATTTTCAATGTTCCTCAAATTACCGCCTCTCTTTAAGAATTGAAAGTATTTGTTCGAAACACGAAAAAACGATAACTCGATGTCTTTCCTATGATTATTACATAAATCGTCTAATCAACAGTTCTTATTTAACTAGAACCTGATGAAACGATTTTTCAAATTACCAGATCATTAGCATTCAATAAATAAAGTGGAACAAAGTATCGGAATTTTTTTTTTTTTTTCAAATTTACAACCAGAATTATTGACAAGAAAATTGTTAATCGACGGACGATCCGGAATTCGGTAACGCCTGAATCTACGCAACCCGCATCAAAAACTTTGCTGCTTTGCTCGGGCAAATTTTGTAAACAATTGCTTGTCAATAACCAGCTTGAACTTGGGGGAACTAAATTCATTACACAGCAAAATAATGAGACGATATTTTTCACTGATTTTTACATATTATAGTCACAATTATTTATTCAATTCTTTACTACAGTGTAAAATCTTGATTTTCGTTTTTTACAATTTTCTATTTATTTTGTAGAATTATTCTCACGTTGCGAGAAAAATCGAAATTTCGATGGAAAAAAAACAAAAATAAAAAACAATTTCTGAAACAGGTCCGAAACATCTCAAAATCTTTCAAAAAGTATTTCTTCATTGAAATAAAGCCGTTTTGAGTCGATACTTTTATTTAAAAGTCAACTGGTTAATTAGACGGTAAATTTCCGCAATTTTCTCAGGCGCTGTGAGACCTGCTTGCCACGTTCAATCGCCACACTGCGCATCGGAACCCTGCATGCACGGTGGTCATTGCTTGGAGGGATGGAACAGATTTCACTGTGATTGTACGGGGACACCGTTCACCGGACCAACTTGCGGCAAGGGTGAGTCAGCTCGCATTAATCAATGCTGAACGAGATGCTGAAAGTTTACGTTTTCGTGTACTGAAACATCCGCTGAATGAAAAATACGCAGCGATAACTGTCCTCAATAATCATCGCATTCGAGGTCAAGATAAGCGATTAGCGATGTCATCGTTACCATAAAAAGTTATCAAAAGTACCACATTTATGAGTACCTCAAACCACAAGTCAAGGTTCCGTTCCCAAATCAGGCATACGACATGTTTTTTCTGTCACAGTGGTACGGTTCGTTAAAATTGGTGATAATTGTCCTCAATCATATCATTCAAGCCCAAGATAAGCGACTAGCGATGTTATCGTTACCATAAAAGTTACCAAAAGTATCACATTTTTTAGTACCTCAAACCGTAAGTCAAGGTTCCGTTCCAAATCAGGCATACGACATGTTGTTTCTGTCACAGTGTCACGGTTTATTAAAATTTGCATCACGAAGCGAAAACCGCTTGATGCTATGGTGAATCGTAAATTTGTTGTACTCAAATTAAAAATTTGTATTGGACGGTACGAATAACTGTTTCCAGTGTTCGTTCATTGGACACGTTGACTCGCGAGTTGTTCAACATCTGAAGCGCAACGATCTCGAAAAAATGGTTAGACTAGCGATACTATCGAGCCTGAGTTTAACGAAGATTAAATTTTTCTTACACGCTATTATTTCCTTTCGTTTTTACAGACGCATCGACGCTCCATCTAAATGGTACCCAACAAATGACCGCTCTGATGCCTGAGGATTCGAGAACTCAGGCGGAAGAAGTCGTGGTTCGTTTTAAAACGGCAAAATCTCGAGGCTTGCTGATAGCAACCAGTCTTGAGAACAGTTCTGATCGTCTTCAGCTTTCCTTGGAGGAAGGCAAGGCCAAGATGCTCATTCACATAGGGGATCGCGAAAAGGTGAGATCTTGAAAATCGCCGTTTCTAAGGGAAAAGAATCCCACTTCCAGTGACGCAGTGATTATCATATCGTACCGATTGTCACACACAGGTTGTCATGGTCGGTCAAGGGCTGAACGACGATACTTGGCACACTTTGAAATTCTCGAGAAGAGCTACCTCGTTAAAGCTCCAGGTCAACGACGAGCCCGCAGTGCGTGGTAAGTGGGACTACACCTAATTAGTTTCCAATATCCACACGAACGTCACAGATTCAATGGATTTCCCATAACGCACCATTCGTTACGACCGAATGAACACACAGCCAGCCCTAATGCAATTTTATAATATACCGTCTCCAAAAGTCCCACTGATGACTTTGAAAACGCTAACGTATTTTACTCACGTCGTAATTCTCTTTCACGGTTATCGGGCAGGAATGTCAAAAGCTGTTTGAATAATTGACGCTCATGCTTGTAAAACCGAAGTGAAAACGTTCGAATAAAAATACACTTTTTTAACTTTGGCAGATGGTGTTTTTTTTTTTTTTTTGTATTTCTTCATTTTACAATAACGGGCTGCACAGTTTTTTCGTTTAACTAATCGAACTTCGACTTTTAATTCCGAATTTCTTTGACAGCCGAGACCCTTCTTGGAAAGCAGAGCATCCTTGAATTTCGAACTCTACACGTTGGTGGATACCTTCACGCCGAACACGACACTCCGCACTTTGTCGGGCAACTCCAACAAGTCTGGTTCAACGGTTATCCTTATCTCGAAATTGCCCGGAGCGCCGGATCTCATCAAGGCTCTCATCAAGGAGTGACTCCGATTATAAGGGTGACGGGGAAATTTGGAAAGCGAAATCATCCGGTCCACCATCCCGTCACCTTCACTTCGAAACACACGTTCGTTGGGCTTCCAGTCCTCAAGGCTTACGTGGAGACCAACGTCTACTTCCAGGTTCGCTAATCACCCCCTCCAAACCCATTCTGACCTTAACCCATGCAGACCTCTTCCATTTAAAACCAAAAAACCACGAGCAATTATCTCGTACAGTTGGAATCGTGGTTCAAAATGTACCGTCAATTCGACCTTTGACCTCTTCCAGTTCAAGACACGCGAGGCGAACGGACTTCTTCTTTACAACGCGGGTCGCGAGCGTGACTTCGTCGCCATCGAGCTGGTCAACGGTCACGTGCACTACGTTTTTGATCTGGGAGACGGACCCGTTCGCATAAAGGACACTTCTAGGTCTCGATTGAACGACGGCAAATGGCACGCGGTCAGCATCGCTCGTCCAGCACCAAAGAGACACACTCTGGCCGTCGACGACCACGTTGCCGCGGTCAACAGTCCCGGTAGCAACGAGAACTTGGACTTGGATGGGATACTCTACATAGGTGAAAATACCGCTTCATCGTCCAACCATTCAAACCAGTTCGTCTTCTCGTTGAGTCGACGTGTGTTTGGTGCTCGGTCGAGTGAATCATGGTCGAAAAGACATGGTCTAAACTCTTCGTCCATCGACTCACCGGCGTTATGTTCAAACAATTGCGTTCACAGGTGGCGTTGAAAAATCACAGTACGGTCAGCTACCAAAGAACATCCTTAGTCGCCACGGTTTCGAAGGATGCCTCGCCTCTCTTGACCTCAGCGGCGAGAGTCCCGATCTTCTGTCCGATGCCGTGGTTCCCAGTTCTCTGGTCGAGTCAGGTTGCGACGCGCCGAATTCACATCCGGGGAAAAGATGCACCCATGACGTTTGCGCCAATCATGGTACCTGTGTTCAACAATGGAACAGCTACACCTGCGATTGCGATATGACCAGCTTTACGGGACCGACGTGCAGCGACGGTGGGTTCATTTCGTGTAGTGGAGTAAAGGGGTGGTGGTAAGAAATCGGAAAAACTGAAAATCAGAATGGCCAGAATTCCTTGTTCAATAAACTCGAATAACAAATATGAGAGAACGGATACTGTCAGAAATTTTAAGTCCCGAATGGTGCCCGATAAAAAACTGCAGTTTACCTAAAATGTATTTGGTCGAGGTCTCTGTTATCCGGAACCAAGTAATTCGGAAAACGTTAATCCAAGAATTCAGAGATGCAGAATTTAATAATGCATAGAGTCGATATTCGAGAGAATGAATTTGTAGAAAGTTTCATATTCTCAAATGTCCAATTATTATAAAACTAAAAGTTAGAACTTCATCATGTGGAAACAGCCAAAAACAGATCTACAAAATGTACAAGCGTCATTATTCAGAATCGTACAATTCGGAAAGATCGGTAATACGAAAGTAACCGTATAGATGTCTTACCACCAGAATTTCACATTCCGAGTCTATCCAACTGATCTATTTTGACTTGTAAAATGTTTTACACAGAGAATCAAACAAATTCTTTACTCGATACTTGATAAAGAAGAAAGAACGCAATGCAAACGGACAACTTTGAGTTGTTGAAGCTGTCGAGTTAGACCTTTAAAGTGTGGCCAACGATGTGCCTGACTCTTCTCATATATTTCGATTCTTCATTCCGACGATTCTGATATACAGGAATTCTATATTCCGAGCCTTCTATGAGATAACTACTCGGAGTCCTAACCGTTCTGATCCTTGATCCTTCGCATTTATGAATTCGAATAGATGAAAATTCTACTTTACGATCCATCCGAAGGTTATTTATTTGTGTTTGCGAGCAATCGCATTTGCCTCATTCTGCTCATGGCCGTCCGGAATATTCACCAGCTGTCTATTTTAAATTCTATAACTTTCAAATTTCGATTCTTTCATATTCTATTACCATTATTTCTGGCTTAATAAAGATTCACCACTTTGTTATTTCGTGATCGTGAGTTTTCGATATATTTATGTTCTGGATTCTGATCATTCTGATTTTTTACCCGCACCCAAGTAAAGTCGAGTCGAGTCTCGTTTACTTGAATTATGAACTTTACTCAGCCATGTTGGTGAAGTCAAGTGACATGTTAAGGGGGATACAGCTTGGATGGTCTAGAGTCATACCTATTTTTAGTATTTATTTATTTACTTACTTATTTATTTTTTTTCAGAAAATGAAATACTTGGAGCAATTTGAGTTCGAGGGCTTTATTGTTTGTTGTTTCAAGAACAGTTTCAGAATTTTTTTGACCCCGGATGTCGTTAATGACGCACTCACGTATATCTGGGTACATTTTGTTTCACAGAAGCAACCGCCTACGAATTTGGAGCGGGACGTGGACTCATTACGTACACATTCCCCGCTGATCGAAGACCGGAAATGAAGAGAGACATGATTGCTATGGGCTTTGCGACCGGGATTAGTGACGCCGTTCTCATGCGGATTGAATCAGCTTCGAGCAACGATTACCTGGAAATTGAAATTGTTAGTTCGATCAAACTTCGTATACGTCTTCGGAACTTTGCACTTTTATACGATATCGACGTTGGCTGAATCGACTCTTGAAATCTAAATTCGAAAATAAGTCGTGCAGTACGAAAAAAAAAAATTTCAAAGTACCAAAGAAACACACGATCTACGAACATTTTAAAGATCTTGGTATTATAAGGGGGAACACTGCTGTCGGATTTTGGAAAATTCGTTTTTTTTTTTTTTTTTGGTTTTGGCTTTAAACAACATTTTAGGCTCATAAAAACAATATCCAGTGGATCTTGTAGTGACGTTTCTTTTTAGGCAGGTTCAATTCTCGATTTTGCCACAGTGCCTCGAAGCTCGCGCTGAGTGCTCGTAAAACTTCAAACCGCACATTTCTCGATAGCAATTTTTTTCAAACTGGGAGAACAGATTACTCGAACACTGTTGCATGAATCGATTTGAAATTTTGACGGTAGCTTCACAAACACATTCTCTGCGGAAGTACCCAGCCGTTTTTTATATTGAATGTAAACTTTTTTTTTCATAAGCATTTTACTTCTTATCGTTTGGCCGAAAGTGGAGTAATTTTTTCAAAAGTGCACCATTTCCATTAAATTTGATTGGAAAAAAACCACTACGCATTTGTACAGGGAATAGTATATGGATTAAAAAAAAAATTGGTTTTTTGTAAAAGCTGGAAAACTAATTTTCATTTTCTACCTGGAACTATATTTTGTCGACTATGGTAAAAAGTGAAAATAGTTAAGAACTAACCGGTAACCGGAACTAAAAATTTCTCTCAGTGCGCTGTGCCTCGAGTGGATTTGGTACTTCAAATCCGCCAAATGTTTCCTCACTTAACAATATACAGTAACAAAAATAAGGAATGTTTAACTCTCGTAAAACATATCTCGACTATACTTTCACCGGAATCTGATACCTTGTAGAAGCGTGATACACGTATGATATAAAAATGGCTAAAGCACACTTCGAATGCGCGAAGCACGTGTCACCGCATCCGTTGACAAAGATAGATAAAACTTGTCACGCCTTCTTCCTTATCATCGAACGAATAGCGTCAACCGTAACTGATACAGCGCGCGTACAGTGTAAAACTCTGTTAAAATTCCACAACGCTCTGATGCTTTCCTATACCCAGTACATAATGAATTTGTACATCATTGAAGATACAAGCTTGTCAGTTACACAAAATGTTGCTAGTTGTCGCGCGTTATCTCTAATTATAACCGCGGTAATATCTTATTGTGTAAATATACTCCGTACCAGCTGATTATCGCTTCAGGAATCCTACCATCGCTTCTGTCATATTCTCCGTGTAACTAATTTTAAAGAGAAAGCTGCGATATCACATTTCCGTCAAATTTATCCACAATCGCAGGATGATTATTACAAAATTGAAACCGAAGGATATACATAAATGGGAATTGACATAATTAAGACTAGAATTAACGTTTTAAATTTTTTTTCTCTCTTTCTTTTACATCTTTTTTTTTTCCACCCTTCTTACGCAAAGTTTTTTGTTCTCAATTTAACTCACGTTCGTCTAACTTTTATTTATATTTTCTTTTGTACCTGCTCGTTTATTTATTTATACATTTATCTTGTAATATTTTATTAAAAAGAAAAAGAAACTGCCTGCTTCTTTTTTTTTCTTTTTCTCTCTTTACCGTTACGTTTTGTAAGCATTGTATGTCTTGCAATTATTTTCTGTGGTTTTCAGGGAGATAATTCCAGAACCTGATACTATTATTCTCTACTCTGTTATTATTTCTATTTACGTTTTCAGGTCGAAGGAAACGTGTTTGCAGTTTACAACATGGGGACCAACGATCATCCGATCGGCGAAGTTGGTGTAAAAGTTAACGACAACCAGTATCATGTTGTCAGATTATCGAGGAGCGGACCGAACAGCACCTTGCAAGTTGACGATTATAATTTGCAGTCAAATCATCCGTCTGGTGAGTTTGGAATTTATCTTCATTTACGTTCAGTCTTTTCCTCTCCGTTTTGTATGCTTGGAAATTGTCTCGTCGATTTTTTAAAATTTTATTACACAAATTTCGATATTATGCATCAAACGAAAATTGCGTTGATCAAACTGTCGAAAATATTTCCTCAACATAAAAATGGAAAATTGAGACGAAACGAAAAGAATTTACGCAGTACTTTTTTGTTTCGTGACAAAATCTTTGAAAATCTGTTAAATTTCCATGTGAAAAAGTTCATTTCACTGGTTTTTTTTCTTTTTTTCTTTAATCGAACATGAAATCTTCGTATAGGTCTGTTTTTTTTCGTTATTTGTGCACGGATTTTTACCAATTCTCCAATTCTGGTCACTTTTTTTCCATTAGGTCGAAATTGTCAAGAGTAAAAAAAAAAAAAAAACCACAGAAAAATTTTAATATATTACACAAGTATGAGAAAAAAAAACTAAATGAGTATGTTGTGACAGAAAAAGCGTAAATTTTTTGCAACGTGTGTGAGTTACTGTGAATTCTGAGTTCCTGGTTCTGCTATGTATTAATTTAGTTCGATGAAAACAGGCAGGTATTTACTTGCTGGAAAATTGATACGATAGTGCGAGGAGTGCGCAAGCTTTGAACGCACGTGATATGAAATCAATAATTACACGAGCATGACAAATCGTCCGCGAATAAAACAGTATAGATATGTACAAGTGATTAAAAAAATAAATTTACAAGCTACCATTTCATTTTTTATCTCTCTCTCTCTGTCCGATTCGGCTAGAATAAAATAGATTCAAGTTTCGTGTGATATGCAAATGATACAAAAATATAGGAGTAACCATAACCATCAAAATTTGATCTTCAGACAAGTTAAGAAAACAAAGGATTCGTCAATCATTCGCAATTGTTGGAGCGTTTATTCTTATTGATAGGAAATCAGTAATTATTGACGGTTATACGTAGAAATTAACGCAAGTTTGAAAATTTTTTATAAGAAATCATACCAATAAACTCGCTCTTTAATTTCTATAGTAAATTCGATCTTTACTCTGAAGAAGGAGAAAAAACAAAATGTTCATCAAGTTGTTTCGATTTTGTTAAAACCGAACATTGGCAACGAAATTTAAACTAATAATAAATTCGGATTAAATTTCTTCTTGTCAAAAAAAAATAAATAAATAAAAATTAGAAAATTGCAATAGCTTGTAAACCGAAGAAAAAAATAATTTTCATAAATAAATGATAATTTCTTTATTTCTATGAAACTGTTAATGATAAACAGAGATTTTGTCATGATTGAAAATTTTTTACCCTCTTACAAAGTAACGGATTAACGTGATAAAATTGCAACAATTTTTCCGGTTTTTGAGATTACGACATGAAGAAAAATCGCAACGACGATTAACAAATCGTCTGGTTATTATTTTTCTCGAGAAAACGTGGAAGTGAATAGCTTTTACAAAAGTATCGACGCTGAGAGCAAGTCGCCTCGACTCGAAACTGTAATTTTCAACCTTCCTGCTGATTTCTAAGATCCTAATACGATGCGTTCGATTAATTCGTATTTGCGGTACTTTCATCGTCAGCAAACACGTGTAACAAGGTTCGTTAATGACAAGGCTAAACGACACACTAAATGACGATTTGATCGTTCGACGGCGAGACGCTCTCTAATAATAATAAAAAAAAACATGCACAAGAACTGTAAACGATTTCTCGTCGTTTAGTCGTGAGCAAATTTCACGAATGCGCCTAATTTTTGCCTCCTTCTTTAATATATGGCGTCCTGTTATCTCGGGGACTGAAAATTTCCGTTAAGATACTTTCGAATGTTCTTTTCCACGCGCAAAGAATCACCGCTACGTCGACGAGACTGTCGTTTCACAATTAAAGGCCTCTTTAATTTTTTCGGAAATTAATATTCAAACGTCTTTCTAAATTCGTCTGATTTCAATGTCGCTCTCTAAAAAATCGCAAATGTGACTCGGAATTATCAGCGCAAAACGTCTTAATCTCAAAGTGAACGATACGCTTCAAAATTCTCATCGATTGATCAACGTAACTAAACGACAAGGTTAACCTCTATCGAAACGGAAGCGAATATGAGTCGTGAATTCTGCGTTTCGTTAAAACGGTAAAAACGTGATACTTGTCGTACTTGTTTTTTTTTTTTTTTATTATTATTTTATTCGCCGCAAAAATGAAAAGGACTCGTTACAACATTTTCGGAGAAATAAGGGAAGTAACCCTGTCGTGAAATTGTGATGGCGGTTGAAAAACGAGGGACAAAAATCTTCCGGATCAATTTTTCCGCTTCACTTTCGTCAGAGTTCTAAATCCCTGATAGAAAATCTCCAACTAATTCGTGTTTACAGCGTTCTTCACGCCTCTTAACAAATTTTAATGGGCTATTAAACCGGTGATAGTTTGTCGACTTCTTCTGATATGAAAATACGTTATACTTGACCAAATAACACATTTACTTTGACAAATTACACACCTAGGTATATATATATATATATATAATAATGCGATTTCGGACAACGTTGGCATCTACCTACAAACACTCTTCGATTTTATTCGGTCCTGTTAACTTGGGGACACCAAATTTCCGTTGGAATAACTTGAAATGTCCCGGATGTATCGCTGAAAGAAATATATATATACCTACTACGCTCAAGCTGATTCAAAGAAGCTGCCCGTAATAAACTGTTTACGATATCTTTAACACTCACATCGTAAAAATGATAAATGATAATACACTGGAGTAATTATATGGATGTTCGTTTATAATGTTCGATAACTAATTAAACAATTAATTCATTGCATCATTCGGTGTGTAATAATTTTTTTTTTTTTATTAAATGGATAAACGCGTAGTTATTTCAATTTTAACAGACTTACATTCATCGCCAGAAGTTTTTTATTCGTTTTATAAATTAATTTTGCGTTAATCTGACTGTTTGAAACTAGGAAATAAAATATAACAAATTATATTTACAATTCGTTTTTTCATTAGAATAATACAGACTACCAATTCACAAATTCTAGTGTCGGATAACGAATAATGTAACGTAGTCAGCGCTCACAGCAGTGAAAAAAAAAATGCTGAATCAGTTGTCTTTTCTAACGTTTATTCGTACTTCTGAATTTTATGGTAGTAATATTTTGTTGTTGTTAAAATCTGGCAAACGATACTTTCGGAATAAATATTTTTAGAATGTAATTTTACTATTTCGGTGTAAAATGAGATATTGGTTCGATTATCTTTGACTTGCAATTTTTGCTCCACGCATTGCCGACCGGAAATAAAAATTTCTCTCGGTTCGCGTTCGCCGAAGCCCGTTAAAACTCGCCCTTGATCTCGGGACTAATCTAACTCGGCGATTAGCTGCCTCGTTCAAAAAATCGCGCCCTGAGCCCTTTGCCCTCGATCTACCTTCTCGGCTTGGATGAAACTCTGTTTCCGACATCCTATAGAAATGCCCTTTGGAGCCAGATTTCTCACGATCGTCAAGAGCCTCGGAGAAGAAACACTCGGACGTTGAACTATGAGAACGGTCCCAACGAAGGATGGCTGGGGTGACTTTTTTTTTATCGAAAAGGGCGTAAAAGTACTCAACTATCCCTTCTCGGACCGTTTTTGTGACCGGGGTTCGAAAGAAATTCCTCGAATCGGTATCGGTATATACATATATATATACCTAGTCAAGGGTCAAAACGATTACGACTCCAGGTATTAATAATAGTGTGAGATTTCACAGATATTAGACTTTCGATGCTGGGAAATTGTCATTGTTTTATATTATTTGTTTATACAACGTGTGCCGCTTACATTTCGTTTGAATTGTTTCAACTTTTTCGTTACCTTGTGATATCAAAGTTATATTTTTTTTTTTCTCTATTATCAACAAACTGACCGTGATGATAATCGTACCTACAATGTGGATTATTGGATCTAGGTATTGAAAAACTTCAATGATTCGGTTGATAAGAGATTATAATATTAATCACTTAGTTTTTGACTATTTCTAACAATTTCTGTTGTTTCAATACAGTTTCGATTGATCTAAAATTCTAGATCAATGATTTCTCAATGATTTTCAAATGTTACAGTTTTAAAGGAATCCATTTCTGGATTTGAAAATGAACTGAAAGTAGATTGAAAATAACTTACGATCAAATTTTATATATATCATATATATAGAGAGAGAAATTATTAGAAATATACTTTTAGTTCATTTTCTCATCAAGGAATGAAGTTCTTTAAAATTGTAATATTTGAATACCATTAAGAATTCATTGATCTCGAATTTTAGATCAATTGTAACTGTATTGAAACAATCGAAATTATTATAAATAGTTAATATATATATGGATTGTATATTTCCCTCTTATCGTTCATAGCAACAATGAGAAGTTTTTCACTGAGAGATATTTTTATTTCCGGTTACCGCTCGATCCTTAACTATTTTCATTTTTTACCACGATCGAAAAATATAGTTCCAGGTAGAAAATGAAAATTAGTTTTACAGCCGTTACCGGAAAGTCTGGTATCCGTTGCTATTCTTTCTCATTACGGTCGCTGTTGCTATATTTTCTTGCAAACGTTGCGAAAATTTAACGCTCGCGCAAGAATAAATTGACGTTAAAGCCTTGTTTAACAATATTCAAACAGTTTTCTTCAACGATACCTGTTTTACCGAATTTTTTTCAGTTCTTGTAACAAATGAAATTTTTCCAAGTCTTCCTCGACGTTGTCACCGGCAAGTACGTCGATGGTGAATTTGAGATAGCAACTTGAGTTAGGCGGGAAAGGCCTCCGAGGCACGTGGGCGACGGTGTCACGTGACGATAAGGAGGGTGGTTAGACCGACAATCCGAAGAAGACTTCCTCGACGAGAGGCTCTTCGAAACTCCACGAGAATTATGTTTCCCTGTTACTCGAAGCGCCACATACCACCGCTGAATTCCCACGCGCCTCCGTTGAGTTCTCACGCGCATCCGTTCGTCCGCCACGACGTCCAAGGCGCGTGAGAAAAAATTGTCCCACCGAGTCCCACGATAAACGTTCCTCGTATACGTATACATACGTAGAACAACGCACACGTGTAAAATTCTTATTAGCATCGGTGAGACATGGAGCATACATGCTCGCGCGCGTGTGTGTGTGTGTGTATAAATTTATTTACACGTATGGTAGGTATATAGTGACTTCTTGGGCCGAGATGAGGTCCTGGCCAATCGAAGTACCCTATTATACCGTTCTTGAGGAACTCTCCCACGGTGTCCAGACGGAGCAGAGCAAACGCCGATAAGATCCCGTGGGAATGGTGGAATTTTTTAAATCTCGTAACAACCTCGGTCCGGGATGAGAAGGGCTAATTTTTTTTCTCTCTATTTTTCTCTCTTTTTTTTTCTACCTACCGTCTTTTCTCCAAGTCCAAGATTCACCGAAGTCACACTTGCCGATGACGATACGTTTCGATACTTTTCTCATTTTTTAATGTCGTTCTTAACGTCGGTAGCTTCGGACCGATAAAGGTGGATCAGTTCCAGAAAGGAAGCCGAAACTTTGACGAGTCATTTGGACGTTTAACGAGTCGAACCTTCGGCTGGAGTTTCCAATTCCAATGAACGATATTATCGCAAGCGCATTCCCGAAATACCAAAGCATCGCGTACATGCGTCGGGTTACATGCAACCGAGTAATCGGCACCTCCAGTCAGCTAATAAAATGCTGCAAGCATCGATGAAAAAAAAATGTGGTTCACTTGAGCGTGGAGACACTCGAGCTGCAACGAAGTACAAGCGACCAATAATACGAAACAATTACGGTGGGATCAGGTTACGATAAACCCAAACAGGAATTCGTAATATTTCTCACTAATCTTCGGGAATTTCCCCGTCGTGCGAACCGAAACCGAGATTACTTGCTTCTCAAGCGTGGGAGAATTACTCGCAAGGGGCAAAAATTGATCTGGTTTAATATCAGGGATGCATAGAAACCGAGGAGTCGTTCACTCGTTTTAAACTTCGAGTAGTCCGCGTTCCCACGGGATTACATCCCGTCGTTTGATACACCTCTTCGTCCTTATCCCTTTCCCACAATCAAGACGATGTTATCTCGCGATTTATTAAATCGCAACTGGCGGCGTTGCGAAGTTACCTCGCGACTTAATCCATACACGCTGACTGTGAGAGAAATTTTTAGTTCCGGTTACCGCTCGCTCCTTGACTATTTTCATTTTTTACCACGATCGACAAAATATAGTTCCAGGTAGAAAATGAAAATTAGTTTTCCAGCCGTTACCGGAAACTCTGGTTTCCGTTGCTATTCTTTCTCATTACGATCGCTGTGATTTGCAAAAGTACCTTCCAACGTGCTCAAAATATATCATGGGTTACGAGTATTATTGGTACAGTGTCTTCTTCGCAACAGTGAAAAGTGACCCGCTCTTCGTTAATTTGACCAACATTCGATCTATGAATACCTATAACGTATCATCGAGATATTCTTCTCTTGGATATGCACAATTTCTGTCCAGCGAAATCGGAACGATTACGCCCTTCCACAAAGACGTTCCAATTCGGTACCTCAAACGGATGGATCGATCCAATTTTAAAGTCTTGACGACCTTGCCCGTTTGGAACTACAACCTGCAGGTATTCCGTGTCCCGTCGTTACTATCGGCACTTGGATGCAACCCTGATATCGTAGGGAACGTATCCAGCCCCGATGGACCGAGCCTTCTCACGCTCATCCCGGCACAAGAGCTCTTCGGCATCGCGGCCATGCAGCGACAGTTACATTCCTCAGATCCAATCTCGTTATTTTTTTTTTTTTTTCCTCCATTTTTGAACCTTCTTCTTTTTTTCTCTCCCGTTCGGTTTTCTTCTTCACTTGAGACGGCGTGAGAAGGTATCCTGGGAAACTCGAACGTAAACTTGTTCCAAACCCAAGGATCGTTGAGCCGAAGGAGCGGAGGCGCCGTTCTCACGTCCAACAACGATGGCTTATACACGGATTTACCATTTTTGACATTCGCCGTGCAGCGATTGATCATTTCGATCGGGTTACCGCAACCAGCGTGCTGCTAAATTTAACACCGAAAATATTCTACAGAAGTCAACGCTATTTTTGTGCTGATTTTTAGACCAGACGGTGTCAAGAATCGAACGATTTACCCTCATGATGTTTAATTTTACGCTAATCGGTGTAAACTTTTCACACCGTGCGTCCCATCGTTAAGCTCACTTTGCAATACATCATACGAAACTGTTATATGCAAATAGTTGCAAAATTCATTGGCATACGATTTTACTTTATCTTGAGTTGGCGACATTTTTTTTTTTTTTTTACAATTTCGAAAATTTAAACTTCTTGCAGCAATTATCGTGCCTTTGCTAAACTATGATCACGACTGCTCTTGAGTGATCATAAGTTGCCACTTATAATTATGTACGTCGGATAAATGCAAAAGAAAACTCGAATTCATTTGCCATTGAAACATAACTCTCTGCAATGATCGTGATATATTTTTAGTTCAGATCAAGAATTGTTTAAAAGCATCAAGCGCAACATAAAAGATGCAGTAACGATGCCGTTGTTTTTCGTGCGCGATTGAAATTTTTTAAACAATCTTCCAAACGATCCAGTTATCGATCGTTTAATTTTTTCGACACACCACGCATCGAGTCCACATCGTTTCCTGTAGCCTGTAAAAACTAGCTTTTTAAAAAAAAACCATTCCTAGATTTTGTTGCTCTAGAATTCAGCATGCGTTTGTTGAATCCTGAAATAAACACGAAATCAGTGAATAATTTCCTGCCTTTTGTTACACGCATTGTGTTGCAAATATTTCATTGATCTCATATTAATTTTGTGTAAAACATCATAATCCGTTATGATGTACGAGGTGTAGAAAATATTGTAAAACCTGCTTTTACAGTTTTCAAATTTTCAAAACAGTTTGGCAAAATATCAGTCGGAATTTACTCGAGTTAAGATCCGTGGCGATACTGCGATCACCGCGTATCGTGAACGCTCTGCTTTTATAGCTTAACTTTGGGTTCTCTCCCACTATACTTCGGGGCTCGAGGTTCTCTGGTGGGGAAGAGGATGAGGAGTCAGTGCCCTTTTTCAAAATGGTACAGGCAACACCATTGATTGTACGAAAAGGAAAAACGAGAAGCGACGAAACACCATGGCGTACCCATGAAACCCTGGTAACTCGGAGTCCAAAATAAGCCCGAAGTCTTTGATTCTTCTCACGGTTTTTGTCGCCTAATATACCCCACCGGTACGGTACGTAGGTCCGTTCCTTTGTATATCATAAAACCGAACTATCTCTACCTGGTTTTACTATTTTCATACGACGGCGAGGAATTCGGTCTCTCCAATTAATCCCGGGGCTACGTCAGGGTCACAACCACACCCCCTGACGCCCCTTATACCTACTTTATTACACAGGAACCTTGAACCGCGTGAGAACCATTCTGGATAGTAATCATCCCTCCTACGATATTATAAACATTCATTAATAGAAAAAAAAATATTCAATCTCGCGATTACTTTGGACTACGCAATCCGTTATAATTACTTCGGATACGTTCTGGTCAAATTGTCGAATTTGTGAAAGATTCGGGAGTTTGAATTAGATTTGAAGGAAGAAGATTGAAAAAAATAAATAAACAAGTGAGTCGGAAGGTGAGGTATGACTCCAAACTATGCGGACGTCCAGATTCGTTGTCTATGGGAATAGCGCTGCTTTCCCATACCCAGCGGCACGGCTACTACTTTTTCCCATCGGAAACACAGGACGACACAAAGTATTAGAAAACGGATCGTGAGAAACGTTACCGGACGAAAGAAACAGATTCGAAATTCTATACAGGCGACCGATTCTTCGGGTCTGGTAGGAAAAATAATCGTGAGAAATATGAGAAAGTTTCTGTTTATTTAAACACGAGCAGCGCGTTTCGATGCAGATATTAACACCGGTCGAACAGACAGTTTTATGATTTATTTATGATTCTATATTATCGAGAAAAATTCTGACGATTCTACAGTTTGGCATTCTATGTTTTACTTCGAATTTGAAGGTTTTAAAATTTTATAAATCAAGTTTTCGCTTCTTTAAAAATTCGACATTGTTGCCCCCTCGATTTTTTTAAATCCTTCTACATCTCGATTCCAAACTTGGTGTCCCATATGAAATCTGTTCAAGTCCCACGAGGTAATTCTGTATCTTCGTAGAAAGTCTCGTTAAAATCGATCTCAAGGTTCATTCGATAGGGACAAGCCGATTGCTCCTCGGCGGTTATCCGTAATTATTCAACAATATTAGGCACGGTTCTTTGACTCGTCGACTATGAACTCCTCGCCTCGTGTTTCCCTGCTCGTGTTTAACCGAATGCGCCACTTGCCGAGAGGGCCAATCGGCCAGCAACGACCTCAACCTACTTTCGTATGGTAGACGGTGCCTCCTCTGGCGCCATGGTCTCCTAGCAAGTTACTTATTAATTTAGATTATGTCATGTAAGAGCTAATTGCTTAGTGAGGGTGGGTCAGCCGTGACACTCGATGCCTAAAAAAACCGGAAACTCGGATCATTCAAGGCTTCGACTCGCCTTATCACCGGGTGTCAAAACGCCACGGATACGGAAGTCGATTCTACAAGTTCTCAAATACCAAATATCCTCAATTATCCTCGACAGTCGCTCACTCGTAAATATCTGCAACTCAAGGACGAGCGTGTTCCAATTCGTAGAGTATAAAAAGTTTGGAGGAGGAAACGATCCATTGTACGACGGTGAACTTACACCTAAGGTGTCCGTTTCTGATGGAAAAAACGTGGAACGTGTTTTCCACTTGGCGGTAAATTTGGGAACCTACCTAAACACGTGACCGCTGTACCGCGAGTAAAAAAAAAAAAAAAACTTCCTCTCCCTTTGGTTCTCGAGTGTATCCGGCACGCTGCTACATATCGCGCTCGTATAAGGAATTCCGAGCAAAGCCACACCCGGCTCCGTTCTGTTCTCCTAGTAAAGTGATACAATTTATTGGACTTCTTCAGATTGGAATGTGGGCATCAATTACGTATCACTTCGGGCTGCCGGAATACCCGAGCGAGCATAACTCCCTGTTACCAAAAATGATCCAATCCGTCAGTAAAGACGCGACACGTACAAAACACGGTCTTCTCTCACCAGCTGACGATTAGCAAATTAAAATGATGACAGAGCCCCTACAATTTCATAATACTCTGATAGTTTGACTATGCTCAACTGCCAAGTGTCCCTCGAGCATTGTCAGCAATTTTATTTATCCAGTCCAACGAACCAACGAAATTCCTCTACCACAGGTTAAAGTTTCTACGTAAGACGTTTTAACAGTGATTTATGCGGTTAGGACCACCCATTAATATACGCTTATATATGCACGGGGCGGTTCGGAATTGAGTCATTAAACTTGGCACTCGGTAAACTTTACGCCTTTCCTGATACCCTGCTACCAAACGAACCACTCGCAGACCGCGCCGGACGGACATAACTTGTTTTCTGAGACCCAAGATTCAATCGGAGAGCCAATGTTTTATGTTGTCGTTTATGTATAAATATAAATCTGTCGTGTTAAAATTCTGGGATTATGTGTACCGTGGCTATGTGTAAAATTATTTCAAAAATAACTTAAACTTGTTAGTATAATTTTTATTTCGAGAACCGATAAAATCGGACAAGCTTCGTTCACCTCGACGACAGTTTGATTCGTCAAGCTCAAATAATATGTTACTATAATTATAGACACAATAACGTGACTGTGAAAATTACGAACGCGAGTTTGTCGAGCGAAAAACTTGTTGGTTAACAGTCAACAGACAACTTTGCGCTGTACAAAAAGCGCCAAACGATCTGATGCTCGATGAGACCAGACGCGGAAGGTCTTCCTGCCGCTTCTACGTTCCTGATGAAGCCGCTGGTCGGGCCTATTTTTTCGAACGAGTTACTAAATTTAGACACTCCGAAACTACAACAAACAAAGCCCGTTATCTGGCCGTGTTCACGCGGACGGGAAACCTGCCAAACCTGTTACTTTCCTATTACTTCTTCATGCTGAGTCTCGCCACCAGCGTATCCGCCGCATCAGAGTCGAACGGAACGGGCATTTGCATCCGGTTCATGGGTTCCTTATAGTCAGGACCACCCACCACAGAGGTCCTAGTCGCCTAGTAGAAAAATCGGCGGGTTATCGATTTTTTACCGAACCATCTTTCACGGGCAGAAAACAACCTCCGAACTTGACATGACTTCCTGATTCATTTGCACGTCTGATTGTACGTCAAGCTGCGATTTCTAATGTCAAGTCGGTTAAAGATGTCGGAACGAAGGGCTAGTTGGGAATCAGATATTTTAATTTACTCTGCGGTTTTTACAATTCATTAATCTTGTTTACCACCTTTGTTCATGTTATCGTCAACTTGGTTCGTATTCTTCTACGTTCGGCTCTCGGAAAACTGCATCGAGGTATAAAGTGTACCGGTCATCGACCCTGTAACAACCATTGACCTATTTTCGCCGTATTCGCTTGATCCTTGGTACTAAAATTACCAAAGAAACAAATTTGTACTGTCCTAACTCTCTAGCAATTGATTTTAGTCGTCGAGTTACTATACTTTTTTAGTTAAACAATAAAGTTTCCGGTAATGGCTAGAAAACTAATTTTCATTTTCTACCTAGAACTATATTTTTCGATCATGGTAAAAAATGAAAACAGTTATTAAAAATTTCTCTCAGTGCATACATAAATTCAGACCGAACAGTTCGGTGCTAAAGTCGACGGTTTGAATATCGCACCTAAAACTTCCGACCGTCTCCCCTTACTGACCATCTAATTAAGGTACGAGGATTTTTATTTATACAGTACACATCTTTTTGGAATAAAATTTTTTTGCCGACCTTACGAATGATCGAATACGCGGTGCGAAACCTCTTGGAAACTGTGTTAGCTGGGTATTGAGTTTAAATCTGTACGTGCCGAGTGTCGGCGCGTGTCAACAACCGGTTGGATAGTTCGCGCGAGGCTTTGGACGGGCATGAAAATTAGGACCGCTTGCATCGCGCATCGATACCAAGGTAATATTATTGAGCAACACGAAGGGCCGTACGACGACCTTAGAAGACTTCGAGAATCGTATGATCGCCTGTTCACAGAACCAACGAAACTGAAACTCTGCAAAGCGTGAGGAAAGAAATAAGGGACCGTGTGACCGAGCGGTAGGGAAACCGACGACTTGGTCGAACCTTCTTCGGTTGTAGGCTCATCCGTAGGGAGCACTGACCGATGGTCAGTTAGTGTCCGACTCCCAGGAGTCGACCATTCGAATCTTATGCTTGCCTGATGTCTGGTCAAACCGAAAGATCCATCCAACAAAGGATTGCGGTGAAACTCGAATTGCTTTCACACCTCGCTCGACCTTTCCTTCTTCGTCGTCGGTTTTTTTTAACCGCTTCTCGAATCGTTTCCAAGTCACGTGCGATTGGGGGCTTATGGGCTTTACCACGATCGAAAAATATAGTTCTAGGTATAAAATGAAAATTAGTTTTCTAGCCGTTAATATCACAACAATGGATAGCAACCTCTAAATATTTTCCAACCTACTCAGGTTTTACGACAATCTTTTTTTTCAATGTTTGTCACAAATTTTTCGGGATGCACTTTGACAGAAAACAAAAAAATTTTTAAATTAACCAACCTACTGTGCTTACAAGTCCACAAAAACTGTTTCTCTGAACACACTTGTGTAACTAACGACGATTCGGGACTCTGAAAATGCTTTTCCAAATGGATTTTCAATAAAGCGATTAACAACTTTGATACCGGAACGAATGGTCTGGTGACAAAAACAGGAAGTTACAGATTCTTGATAGGTAGTGAGTTTTTCATTCGACAAGCGCGTCAGGTCATTAATTATCGTAATCACTACAGTAAGTCCTCGGATAACAGTGAAAAAATGAGAAAATTACAAAAAACTGGAATAACTTTTTGTGCATTTCAAATGCCAGAACGAAATTCAATCACACAAGTATATAAAAAATTGTAAATCTAACGAACGTAGATTAATCTTTGGCATACAAAGCATCGTCACTACATACGTGATAAGCAACAAACTAACAATCGTAAAATGAAATTTCATATCGCAGGTCATCAACTGACCGTGTTCAACAGCCAAGCTACCATTCAAATTGGCGGCCGATGGAACCGGAGCAAAAATCGAGTTGAACGACCGTTTCTGGGGGTAGTTTCCGGAGTAGTTGTAAACGGTGCTCGAATCCTGGATCTAACCGCTGCCAGGGACCCGAGAACCTCGACCAGGGGAGACGTGCAATTATTACCAACCGGAAGTCTTTTGGACAGAGCTGCACCCTTGCAAAGGATGCAACAGGTAACGGTTTATCAAATACAATACAAAAAATGTGTTCAATTTTGAAAGCCGATTTAAAAATCTCATCAACGAATATAAATTTATCAACCGAACCGGTTTGTCGAAGGCATATAATTGGTTTTTTATTTTATTTTATTTATTTTTTTTCCAACCATTTCAATGGCATCGTTTTAGCGAATCACGATTTTCAATTTCAATTCTACCAAACGTGTCGGCAAATTTATCATCGTCGAATATTGTATAACTATTATCTTTGAGTGCATGTATCATTTTCATCGTTCCAGACTCCAGCATCCGGATTACCGGGTGTCGTTGACGATCTTATTTTCTCCGGAGCCGGAAGCGGATGCGCTGGTGACGACGAGGACGAGGAATGTTCACCGATATTAGAATCTGGTTCTGGTAAGTGTAAGTAAAACTTTTTAAAATTACCGTCGCCACACTATAAGGCCCCATCGTGTTCCAATATTTAGCCAACATTTTCAACTTCTATTTTACCGAAAAGCTTTCTTTTTTTCTTACGCGTGTCGGAGAGTATTTTTTTTTTTTTTTTTGTACGAAAATTGATACGTTTTTATTGGCCATTCGATTACCAAATAACAGTGAGACGAAAAAATGCTACGATTACATCGTTTCTCAATTTACGAACTATCAGTGACAAAACAAACTCCCCCGCGTTTTTATGGCATTCAAGTATATTCGGCGAAGTGGGTCACTCGGGCCATTTGTAAAGTACCTATTTTGTTTCTTACCAACCACCCCTGCAGCTTTGACCACCCACTGTGGGTCTGAGTGGTCGGTTTTACCGAATAATTTGCCTCGCGTTCCGATAGATCGTAAATACGTTTCTGCAATGGGGTATTTTTATCACTGCCTAATAAATTGATCGGATATCGATTATAACGAGTAACGCTTTCGGTTAATGTTCGTGGATTATCATATCGTACGAGTAAAATCGTTTGATAATTTAACTGGCAGGTATAAAAAAAAATTATTATTCATTCGATTAGTTTTAAACAGACAAACCTCGGTTGAACGAGTTCAATTCTGTTCAAATAACCTCTGTTCTAGGTGAATAAAAATTTACCACTATGCACTGACAATCTGTGAAAGAAAAAGAAAATTGCATTGCAAATGTTATTTTGTAGCATCAGACTCTCGACTTTGTTTTTGAACGAGTCGTAGGAAACGAAAGACCAAAAACGAATTCTCAATATCGTTGATGATTCTTTTTTTTTCAATATTTCAAACTGTTAAGAAATATGATTTTTAATCTCACCTTTAAATAAACATTTCTATTCTATACATTATTTCCCAAACAAAATATTTTCCAACTTTAATCGTTCACGAGTTATTCGCAAAAATCTATACGCGAAAGTTTCTCACAAGCGGCAAGTAGGCGCCACGATTAGTATATAACTTTCCGTAACGCCCGACCTCAACGTGTAGTATGAAAGGAGAGACGTTTAGCACTCCCCTAGACAAGGATGGACACATATAATCGGTAAGGCACTGGCCACCAAGGTGGCTGCTTACCAATTTTTTTTTTTTTTTGCATATCGGTTCTACATAAATATCAGATACATTCTCATCTTTTCAGTTAAATAACATATAACATAAACTATATAATTTTACTGCTTTTAATCTGGCAATTCGGAGTCAACAGATTTATGTTTATTTGTAATTTTCACAATCCTGGAATTACGATTTCACATTTATCTTGAAAGAAAATTCTAACCTCGCTCGTACCATTACTGATAAAAAAAAAAACATAAAAACAAGTTATAGATTTTTCAACACACACATATTTTACACAATATTCAATGTTCGGATATTTCGTGTTAAATTTTTTTCCATCTTCTTGAAATTTCCTTCTCACTTAAATACAACTTATCGTTAAAAATATCATACGATATACAGCTTAAAATTCTATCAATTTACAAAGTTATATAGAAACATGTATATGTATAGTGACCTCAATTATAATTAGAAAAATAAAACAACGCTGATTTTGAGAATAAAATTTTTATCATCGCCGCTGTATAACCATACATATATCGTTCCAAAGATACGTGATAAAGAAATTTATAAAAATTAAAAAAAAAAAAAAAAAAAAAACATCAGTCGGCTGGTTTGCCACAAAATGTTAAATCCCGAGGATCGTTACGCCTGAAATACTCTCGGCTAGAGCTCAGCCGTGTGTTTTTACACACGTGTAAATGTTTACGTGCATAGGTATATAAATCCACACACACACGCGCAAACATCGGCTTAACCTCGGTCAACTTTGCCTGCAGCTTACAATTAAACGAGAGGCGACGGCGCCACTTCGCTTCGTTCATGCTCGCCTGGTTGTATCGTCAATTCATTTGCATATTTCGGATCGCTAACATAATTCCGTGTAGAACCTTGTCCCATCCGTCCGTCCTTTCTTTCCTACGTCCTCCTCGTTTCTTGCCGACCCCTTTTCGTTCCGACCTGCCAACTTCCTGCGCTCGATGTACTCCTGTTACAAAATCTTCTCCAACTGACTAAAAACTTGATTCTGCCGGTCATGGTGATCGGAAGACCGAGCGAGAGCCCGACAAATAGGTTCAAACTTGCCGCGAAAATACTTGCTGTTTGTTGGTGATGAAAGAAACAATAAAACAATTAAACAAATTAAAAGCAGCAATGAATTAACTTGAACGTAAATATTTTCAATACCGTTGAAGAATTATTCGACTCTTATCTTCAGTTGCGTGTGTGAAAACTTTCTCGGTGTCGATGATCGATAAAGGGGGGGGGGGAGAGACGTTAAAATTTTTTTACGTTTCGTCCCTGACGAGGTCCCTCCTTGAAAACCTTAAAAAAAAATTGTTTACTGATAGAGATAGCAATGGAGTTTATTTATGGCTAAATATACTTCTGTGTAAAGAGGAAAAAAAAATCTCAAAGTAAGCTCACATTCAATCGCGTAAAAAAATCCCTTCAGGGTTAAAATGTAAAAAATTTTAACTCCCCCCCCCCCCCCCCCCCCCTATATTGAAGTTCGACATCGAGAAATTTTACACATTTGCAGCACCGATTGATTGTGACTGAATAAAATGTTAAAAAGTGTAATTGTTTGTAAAGTAAATTTCCGTGAAATTTTTTTTTTTTTTTTTTCACTGCGTATGAAATTCTGATTTCTTGACGTTCATTTTTTAGACATTACTACATCTTTGAGACGTAGTCAACGAACGAGAATTGTATCTAAGATCTATCTATGTATAAAGTATTTTACACGTATGCCAGTTATTCGTGTGATGAGAAGTTGGTCAATTTTTACGGACTCAAAGAGAAGAGAAAAATTCACGAATTTGACGGTTAGAAATTGAATTGCAAGTGAAATTGAGAGTTCTTTGAGATCATCAGCAAGAATTAATCGATGTAACTAAAATCATTCGAAGCTGTGCGAGAAACGGCGAGAAACGCGTTGAAAATAATTTCCATCAATTACTCGTATCTTCCTTAATCCAAAGGTCACTGAAAGTCGTCAAGAACGCTAAAAAAAAAAATCGATGAGATTCGCTTGAAAATGAGCAAAAATCGCCTCATGATAAGAAAAGACTGAATAGAATCGTCGAGAAATTAACGTTGATTAATAAAAATGATGATAAAATCTCCACGAAGATATAAATCAGTGGCAATTTATCCGTAGTATCGATAATTGTTCAACAATCGTGTGTTTTTACCAACCGACTTTGGCGTAAATCTTGTCTCCCGAATTAAAGCACGGCCGGTGGATCAATCCTGTGACGTCAGAGGTCTACTAATTATAGCTACCGGGTTGCTTATCCGACAAGGCAATACCCGTGGAATAAAGTAAGGTTTAAATTTGAATTTCCAGACGATCTGATAACGCCGGTTTACGTAGCACCAACAAGGTCACCTGCGGTAACTCCGAGGCCGAAAGGCCCCAATAAAGAGAGTCCCGAACGGCCGTCTTGCGACGATGAAGAAGACTGCTACGACGGTTCGGGTGGAGATCCTCTCACAACCGAAGAGATATTCGTCACTGCAGCAACGGGTACGCATACATATTTCAGATTATCTACAATTGGAGAAATTTTAACCATTTTCATTTTTTACCACAGTCGAAAAACATAGTTCTGGGTAGAAAATGAAAATTAGTTTTATAGCCGTTACCGGAAACTCTAGTATCCGTTGCTATTCTTTCTCGTTACGATCGCTGTTGCTAGATTTTCTTGCAACCGTTGCGAAAATTTAACGCTCGCGCGAGAATAAATTGACGTTAAAGTCTTGTTTAACTAAAAAAGTAGAGTAAACCTCAGAAACTGATTTTGCGTTGCGATTACCAAAAAAGGATCGACGATAGCGCAAAATGTTTACGCGTACTTCGTTTTTCGTAATCCCAACAATGTTCAAACACTTTTTTTTTAACGATACCTGTTTTACTCAATTTTTCTAGTTACTGTAAGAAATGAAATTTTTCTCAGTGTAAATACGAATGTGGCCGTTGTGCTATATTTCCTCGAGAAATTCGTCATCATCGAGAAGAATTTCTATCAGGTAGTGATTACCGACAATGAGTAGGTGCGGTACTTTTTGCCAAAACCAAAAAACACTGTCCTGATGGGTAAAAAAAATGAAAATTCAGTTGTCCAGTTGTGATCACAAGATACAGCGATTGTTAGTATTCTTTTTTTTTCTTTTCGTTTTGCTTTTAAATATTTATGTGATTAAATTCACTGACGATAACCGGAAAATTTAACCCTAGAACGGTAAAGTTAATTTTATTTTTTCGTTTGTAGGAAATGTTTCTCAACCTTCTTAATGTATAGTGATGTTTTTTCGGTGTCGTAGATCGAATCAAAAACTAGATTCTTATTTTACGTTTCGGCCCATTGACGGGGGCAACTCCTCGGAACTGCAATACTTTCTTTACGTCACACAAATTGAATTGACGATTAATGTAAACATCGGAAGAACGGAAAAGGAAAGAAAAAACAACAAATCATCCAATACTTACAATATATAAAGTCAGTCAGTAAAGGTAAGTCATACGTGATGTAAGTGTAAGATGATTCGTTGTTTCTTTCTTCTCGTTTCCCCTCTTCCGATGATTATATTAGTCGTCAATTCCCCTTAAAATGACGAAAAAGCAAAATAAGGCTAGTTTTTATTTTTTTTTTTATCCATCCATTTCTCTCTGCGTTCACATCGTTAAGGGTCCTGTAGGGTCTCATTTTCATCGATTTTTAATGAAAAATCACGTGGTTGAAAAAAACTTTTTCTTCGCGTTACAAAAAAGTTTCGAAACCAAAAATTAGTTGGAAGGAGTAAAAAAAAAATCTACAAACCAAAAAAAAAAAAAAAAAAAGAGAGAGAAAAAATCTCTCTCTCCAGGCGGGAAATTTGAATTCGCTTGGGGTGTTTTTTCACCCCCTCCCTCCGCCGTTGCGCCGTTCTAGGGTCAAGATCGAGGAATATAGGTTACACTCGATAGTTACTGGTAAACGAGAATTTTGAAAACCATGCAGAGGAAATGAAATTCAAATCATTTATACCTACTCAGTGATTGCCGATTTATCGTTGTTATAAAATCGCTCTTCTTACGTTCAATTTCCCATCGTCTCATCGGAGCTGGGCTCTAATTATCCACGCAACTCGAGTCCTTTGTTGTGCTCACCATCCGATTCACCCTCCTTCAACCATCTACGGCACTGGTATTGATCCCTTCTATTCGCCTCGTGGTGTTCGTTAGTCTGTCTCATGCTGTACGTGTACCGTACTGATCCCTCCGTATGTAGATGGCGGAAAAAAAAAAAAATATATAATATGCTCATGCTATATTCCGTGCCTATGTAACATACGTGTATTCTACTGAAATCATCTCTCGAGATATCGCAAGCAGCTGTCTTCTCAAAGCTCTTGCCTTCGGGTCGGGGAATATATACCACGAAAAATATGTCGGAGATACTTCGAGCGCCTAAAATGGTATGTTCGGAATGTAGAAAAGGGACAAATTGTGTGCGGTTCATGAAATTCAAATCGAGCGGTTTTTTTTTTTTTGGCGTAGCGGTGATTAAGGAAACTTTACTGCGGATGTGAATATCGATACTTTTTATCAATTTTTTCACACAGCTTACTAGAAGAAGATCCATTTAGGAACATGAAAATAGACGATTTCCAACGAAATTGATGAAACTGTAATTTTTGTTTTTTTGTTTTTTCTGTATATCGTTTTCAGTGAATTCAATACTACCATTTTCTTTGACCTTAATTATTCATATCGGTGAAATGCTGTTTTAAAATTAATTACTCGAAGATTCCGAGGTGAGAAAAAAAATAAGAAGGAAAGTAAATTTCGTCCGCAGTTGAATTTGTAGAAAATTAACAGTCGCCTGTAATAAAAATGAAACAAATCAGTTGGTTCGATTCGAAAGGAAAGTCATCAACGTCAAAGTTTGAACTATCTTTAACACGTTTTGTTATTCACACAATCAAGAGACGATCGTATCGGACGATATTAAAATAATTTTATACGATGTAAAAAAAAAAATCACCGGCCTGTCCGGTGTGATAAAATTAATAAAAAGTATCGATTTTCGGTTAACCAAGCTTGTTAAAACCGAGGCGTGAGTAATACTCGTTGAACACGATATTGTTATACGGCGCAGGCCGCGCAACCCTTCGCAATTAGAAGCATTCAGATAACGGCGAAGCACTCGGCAGTGGTACCAACCACCGCCAACCCCCCCGTATTAGGACGGAGAAGTTGATCCTGTTTAATTTACTTTCAGATCCGAGCGCCGGTTCGTACACGACGCTACGTGCCAGTCCCACCAGCCAGTCGACGACGCAGACGCTGCCGGGGTCGCCGTCGACGCCGTCTAGGGGTGGGACGGACCTCGTCTCGACGCAATACGCTGGCACGACACAATTCAACGCCACTTCACCCGGTGCTGACTCCAGCCATGACAGGTGAGCGCGGCTCGAGAGCTTTACGATTCGAGCTTTTTAAAATTTTTTTTTATCATTTTTTTTTTCTCCTCTCCCTTTACTCTACGCAAGTATTTTAAAATCAATTTTCTTGTTCGTTTGTGCGTGTGCGTTTTATTTTTATTTTATTTTAATCCTCTCTCCGTACACGTTGTTCCGTCAGTTTCTGACCAATCAGCTGAGAGCTTGCGAGACTTGGTGAAAGTTCGAAGTTATTCGAGACCGAATTAAAGTCGAAAGTGACGATTGTTTAGATTAACGGTTTGCCGAAGCGAAAGCTTCTTCATTGAAATTCTTTTCTTTTCTACGTATTTTTGAATTCATTCTCGCACTTTGTCAGTTTCTGATCGATTAGCTGAGGGCCTGCAAAAAACTTACGAAGTCGAAGTTTGAAAATTAACGAGATCGAAGTTGGTGACTTTATCGTAACGAAATATTTGAAAAAATCGCAAGTTTCCTAATATTACGATGAATTTTAAGGTACTAAGATTTACAAATATGAGTGTGTTTTGGTTTATTACGGTTGACTTAATTTCAGACGATTCAAAAATCGCGAAGTGACGGTTTTTCATCGGCATGAATAGTTGAGATAACTTTGCTAACCTCGAAATTATAAAAATTATTACACCCCAAGTCGAAAGTATGAATAATTTCTGAGCCCAGGATATTCTCTATGTACGTAAGTAATTGAACACACGTAGAGAAAATATCGATCGATGCTTATTTCTGAACTCGTCGAGTTGCGAGGAGGTTTACCAGATTTTATAAACACCCCCACGCGCTTCGCGGTTGACATATGGACTAGTTGATTTCATCCTTTCACTATTCAATGAGCCAGGTTCTAGATTAATGGGTTTACTTTCTGCACTCAGTCTTCTAAACTCATACTTTCGATTAAACTAATTTATTATTACAATTTTTTTGTAATTTTAGTTTCAGTTTTTCGGTGAATCAATTTGCCCGCACTTTAAAACCGATCCAATTTTGACTCATTGGTCGAATCGGTTATTTATTTATATTTTTATTATTTTATTACCAACCGATTCATTAATTAACACCGTTCAATCGAGATTGCCAATTTGTCTACCGATCGTACTATAACTGTGAAATGTACCCTAAGATTGATTAGAATTTATTATTGATCCCGATTTCATCGAAACTTCATCATCCGATCCTCATAAATACTAACTAGTAGGGTAATAATTTTATTTCACTAAACATTCAAGTATTTTTCATCGAAACTTTAACATATGGCAAGAATTACGTGGAAAGCTTCTATTCACGATCGAACGAATCGTATCTACGTATCATCGGTGACGAAAATCGAGCCAATTCACTTTTATGAGGAATAAATTAAAGCATAAATAATCATGTAATGAGAAAGAACAGTAACGGATACCAGAGTTTCCGGTAACGGCTAGAAAACTAATTTTCATTCTCTACCTAGAACTATATTTTGTCGATCGTGGTAAAAAATGAAAATAGTCAATGACCGAGCGGTAACCGTAACTAAAAATTTCTCTCAATTTTAGCGCAGATATTATCGACGTGTCTCTGATTCGGTTTCAGCACCGTGACCCATAGAGTAACCAGCTCGACCGGAACACCCTCGCAGACGACGTCGACAACGGGAATGATGGAACCGCCGCCGCCGCCGCCGCCCCCGATTTACACGCCGATTTCAACGCAACGTCCGGGTCCCGGGAAGGAAATAAGGATAACCTCGGAGGCGGCGGAGAACGCGGCACTGATAATCGGTATAATAGCCGGAGCGCTGATCGCTATAGTGCTGATAATACTGATAATACTGAAGTTCAAAAACCGGCCGGAAGCGAGCTACAAGATCGACGAGAGCAAGAACTTTTGCCAGGATCCGAACGCCGCGCTTTTGGGCTCGGCTGCGGGCGCGGGGCAGCCTTTTAACGGAGCTTTAAAAAACGGTGCGAGTGTTAGTAAAAATGTTAGGAAACAGGAACTAAAGGACATAAAGGAATGGTACGTCTAAGGACTCCGCGTAAGAAGATGGCTGATTCGCTCGCGGGTTAAACTCTTGCCGAATAACGAAACGAGATACTCGGGCAACTTTACCCTGGTCCAATTTCAACCCCCATGCATCCATGCATCGGACAATCTCGAGAGTGCTACTCGAGATTCTCACCGCGCATACGTTCCTGATATGAAATGCCTGCGCGGTGATGCATATTTGGCACGTGGCTCTCGGTTACGTTGTTATTATCGTTACCAGGATCAAACGAGAAACAAAGAACCCGAAATAAAATTAATTGGGACAAAAATAACACTAGTAAAAAATAGAAAAAAAATTTAAAAAAATTAACCCGATCGAAAATAACGTACACAAAAATAACCCAAGACAAAAATGACATGCACAAAAATAACCCATGGCTAGAAAAGAAAGAAACAAAAAAAAAAACAACCCACACAAAAATAACACACGTAAATTTAATTTCTTTAGATTAGATTTAATATAATTTAACGTTTTTTTTGCCATGGGTTATTTTTTACACAGGCTATTAAGGTCAGTTACCATTGTTATCTTACCTAAACGAAATTTTCTACCGCATTTAGGTTCAATTTCAAGGACATTAATGCGACTTCGTAGGCGGCAACGAAATAACAATCAGACCTTATACCTTTGCTTTGTTGTTGCTACGTGAGAATAGGTGAGTAAAAAAAATTAAACATGACCCTCGAACACTTTTCCTTATGCATATCGTCTGAAGCAAAATTTTTTTACGTCAATTGTTTCTCGACACCGTTTTAAGAGTATTTTCTACACTTTCACACTAGTTAACGGATGATACAGGGTGTTTCGTTAGAACTTAATCCGCAATCACGCAGCTTGAAGAGAGCTTGTACCTTGATGAATTATTACATTTACAACAGGTATCGGGCAATTACAGTTTATCAATTTTGCTGAAAATCTTGGAATTTTCGGTCGAATGTTTTTTCAATGTTTTTCCTAGCAGGTCTTTCGATTCGAAAAACTATCGCCGCGGAAATTTTTACGCTCTGATATTATGCCGCGGTTTAGCTGATTGTCAATCTAGTAACGTCACTAATTCTATCACTAATCATTACGGAGAGGTCCTTTTATCGTATGCTGATAAACATCAAGTTTTCGATATCGCAGAAAAAAAAAAAAAACTGTAATTATGAATTTACTTCTTACTATTTTTTATGCTCACTCGATCGACTATTGTAAAGAAAGTTGTAAAATTTTAAATGACAGTTTATAGTCTACTTCGGTTCTTTAAAAAAACATTTCGTTATAAAAAAAATATACAAATTGAATGGTTTCTACTTACACTCGTATTATTCATAAATCCATACTACACGTGACGTTGAAAAATTCTTTTTGCATATTCCGAATACCAGATCAGTATTAAATTTATAAATTTGACGAAAAATTTTCAAAATTTCGTTTTACCAGAGTATTGGAACAACTACCGCAATTTTATTCATTTTTTTTTCAACGTCATCGATGTTTATTTTTGTTTTTTTTTTTTTTATTCAAAGGGTACAAAAAAATCGCTAATCACCTTCGCTTCATTTTTCTTCCGTACAAACACCGTGTTCGAAAATAATACCTACGTTTCTCTTTCCTTCGCAGCGCGTACGATTATCTCACATACTACAAAAATCCCATCTACCTTATTACCTACTTTTTACATACGTACACGTATTTATAACACGTGTAACAAACCCGCGATCGAAAACGTGCAGCCATCTTCTTAAACGAGAAAACGAAGCGAGCCAAGACTGATTGTGTTAAATAAAGAGAAAAAAGAAAAAAAAAAAAACTGAAAATATGCAAAATTGCTCCCGCACTACCCAAATGCTTAAAAAAAAAACAAATCGAAAAAAACGGAAAAAAAAACAACAACCTTACAAGACGGTGGGCGAAAATTATCGGATATGTGAGTGAGACAGCGAGCATCTGTGCGAGTGTCTGTGTCTGTGTGTGTGTGTGTGTGTGTGTGTGTGTGTGTGTGTGTCGAGTTTTTGTCTACTGGACGATGAGACGCGTTGAAGCGTGTGCGCTAGAAATAATGTTTAAAACAATATGCGTGTGGGACAGAGTTTTTTCGATAAATATTTTTGGGAGCCTGCGAACTTACGCAGTTCGTTGTGTTTCAAATGCATGTGTGATTAATTATTGTTTGTTTTGAATTACATACATTCAGCAACGAGACGCATCCGATATACATTATACATATATAATAGGAACAAATTTTAGAAAATTTTTTAGAAGGTTCGCGTGACGCGTGTGTCTGTTTGTGCATAAACGAGCACAGGCTCAACGGTTTTACGCTTGTGTAGGTATATGATGAAGATAAAAAAAGACAGAAAACCAAAAAAAAAAAAAAAACTCATCATTAGTGTATATACGCAGGTTCCCTCTGTTATATATCGTATAAATAATTTGACATGTATACTGGCGTAACGACATATGTATACTGTGGTATATGATTTAAATAACATATATACATACATATACATATGCATATAAAGATGATACAGTAATAATAATTACACGCTCCTAAAAAAATTGTGTATAATAAATAAGGATATAGTGAAATTATGTATTTGTTGTAGAAAATTAATAATAAATTATGAATACCAGACGCGATTTTAGTTTTAGCAATTCAATCCGCTTATGTATAATTAATCCAATCCATACTTTTTCTCGGTACAGGTTATTAGATTATATTTTTCTTGATTTTTGAACGGTCCAATTTACGCATTATAATAATTACGTTATTGTACGTTTTACGTTAAGTAGAAAATGCTAAAACTAAGACGAACAAGGCGAGCGTTTATTGGATATAGGATTAATTTGTTACGCATAGTCGTTATAAATATAAAATAATAATAATTATAATTATTGTTGTATAGAAAAATGTATGTTTGTATATCTATACCTATATTCGTCTATGCATATATTTGTATAAACATATACGTATAGATATAGTGCATATAATATTCGATTGTGTTATACGTGTAAATTGTTTACCAAATTTATCGATTTTAATAATAAAATCAGCATTACGAGTATATTATGTAATAACAGAGAGAGAGAGAGTGAGAGAGAGAGAGAGTAAAACATTAAGAAAAATGATCGACAAAGTAATGATAAATTAATGAATAAAAATTAAAAGAATTAAAAACGATACGAACTTGAGAAATTTAGGAATAAATAGAGGTGATTAAAATACAACAGCATCCCAAATGCTTAATTCGAACCTATGCACGCAGAGTGCAAATCCAGCATTGCCAATATACCGAAAGAAAATTGTATAATGTCCGACAGGGTTGACTGATCGTGTTACAAAAGAGTAAGTTGATTACGTTTCATTACCCAAAGTCGTATTAATTCCGGAATGAAGTTGAAAAACTACAGTGGGCTGATTTTTTTTCATTTCAAACGGTGCGCAATGTACTTGGAAAATTCATCGTCACAAGTCGCAGCTGTTGAGGTGTTTGAATTAATAAATTAACCTGCTTTGTGTACGGTCCATTCCACGCCAAATTAGCAGCCCCGTTCACCACACATCCTTCGATTTTTATAATTTTTGAAGTGACGGTGCAGTAAATATTGAGATCCCATTATCGTGCGGTGCTCAAAGATCGCTCGCCAAAATCTCAGCCCACATCGACGAAACAATGCAGCCAAATAAATCTGCTCACTAATTACCACCCCGATTAATATTCAACAGTGGTAAGAATTTTTATTTATTCATTTATTTGTTTCTTTATCGTTAAATTTTAATTCGCAATCGCAAGCGAGCTGCGTGACGAGATAAGAGAGTTGAATTGTTGAATTATGTGAAAACGCACGAGACTAAAGTGAAAATAAATACGATAATAGGTTTGTAAAATGGTGTGAAGAGACGATTCGGAAAATTGTACAGTAATAGTTTTATTTTAACACAAGTTTGAAAAGAAAGTATGTTATACATGTGCGTGATAAAATCTAACACAACACACGCAATTCTGTAATTTCTCTCTTAATTATTTCTACTGAATTTTTTAAACCGAGTGATTACTACGCTAATGCAATTCCGGCTTATCTAGTTTGATCTGATTCTATTCAAGCTTAACTAAATGCACGGATTCTAATGAAGGATCGTTCTTTCAACCTAATCATTTTTTTCCTCGACGAAAAAACGTGCGTATTATGTAAATTATACACTATTGAAACTGTCTATTCCTACTGTTAATAACTCGTTAGTCTCTCTAGTATAAAATCCAATCATCGTCTATGCGTGCAAAATAAATTCCAGGTGTATTGCAGTGCTTGTCAAATATCATTCGAGCTAAGATTCTGGTAGCCGATGAATTGAATTTAGTCAAAAATTAAACGCGTTGTCACGTCTTGTCTGTAATATATATATTATCTTTTTTTTTTTTTATATATATAAAACTCGTAATCCAATCAAAAGACTGCGGAGATAAAAATATCATCATAAAATGTAAAAAGGTTTCGAAGATACGATTTAAGTTAACCGAGTTGAATTCAGATGAAACATATTTTCCTAAATGGGGAAATAAATTGACGAATCGAGAATATTTTTTTTTTTTTTATAGATTTTCTTGTGGAGCAATTTTTTTGCACATGCAGACGTAGAGAAAGTTTTGCTACCGTAATCTTAATACCGATTGGCATACCTGGATTGCTTTTTCTTATTATATTTATTTTTTTAAATCTATTTTTCATCCACTAGACAAATTTATCGAATCCATCCCGTAGGCGTTAGATATATAAAAAAAAAAGTATATCTATATTGTAACGCCATCAACGGCGAACAAATTTAACTAGCGACGTATAACTACTTGATACGAAACTATAATTAAAGAAAGCTGCTGTTCAGTTCCAAAAAATGAAAATTGCAACGAAGTGAAAAATTAATTAATCGAGTAACTAATCGATCCAAGCAAAGTATTAGGGACATATATTTTATAAACTTGGATATTTCCTGCGTAAATATTTGGATGCAGTTAACGATGGTGTTTTGAATTTACTTTTCATTACGCGCCGAAAACAATTGACTCGTAAACGGGCAAGTAAATTTTAAAATAATCAATTTTGTTCCCGTTCCGTATTAATGTTGATTCTTTTTTTTTTTACCAATCATCAAACAATTATTATTCATCAAGTTGGAATTAGACTCACAATAGTTGTATGCATAGGTTATACTATAATATTGTACGATTATAATTCTGAAAATCACGGATCACCTACTAATCACATTATTGTGAAGTTTCGTATCACGTGACGACTAATCACTAAACACGGCCAGCATTAACAATAAATTCGTCAAATTTGAATTCTTTTCCAAGCGAGTTTGAAGAAAATATTGTTACCACTGCCTCCGCCTATTAATATCTGCATATCGATCCCTCAATGTACTGATGACTAGGATTTATACTAACGTACTAATTAACTTCTAAAAACAAATTAGCAATTGTATATCGCGAGGATTTCGCGTCAACTCGACAACCGGAGAGAACGATATTTTCAAACACATTGCACAAAAGTCTTTGACAACGCATAGATTCGAGAGTGAACGATCTGGTGTGAAATCCCCCGTATATGCACGCATATTATATAATACGTAATATACATATTTAAAAAAAAAAAATATCACGCTATATGTAATTGATTACACATGAAAATACTCTTAACTATTACCACGATATTATTATATTATTGTAGTATCGATACGTCGAGACATTTGTTGTATGAAAAATCGACAGTTGGAAAAACCAATTTCATAATTTTCAAATTCAAACAGGACTGTTGTTCACGTTCGTTGGAGTCGTTTTAATTTCCTGCTGATATAAATATACTCCGTTTTTGGTTGGAATTTGCCGAAGAATGATAGATAAAAATCAAGTATCAACTTCAGGTAACCAAGGTATGCAAGAATACGTTTTTTATTGTGAAATTGAGGAGCTTGAACGATTGTAAAGAAGTTTTGAAGAAATCAGTGAAAAGAATTGATATTTCTCTGTACAGTATAAGTCGAAGCACTTTGCGTATTTATAATTTCAAAGGAAAACAAGTTGGGTAATATTTGGTGAGCGATATAAAGAGTGGAAAAAAAAATAAAAAAGAGTCAAATTTCGTAAACATATTCTACTGTAGGTAACTCTATCGACAAGTGAGGTTAATAATTCGCAATCGATATTAAACCTTGCAAAAATTTTTAGCTTGCTAATCAATGTTACTGTAAACAGTTGCTAAATCTTTAAGACTCATCTAGATTTTTCACGGTACAATGATTCAGAAAAATTCTAAAAATTCTTGAATCAGACTTCCACAGGTCGGAATTTTCAAACTCGCCTCTTTGAATCTTTCGCTGTTTTCTTATCGTTTCCGGTCTCACATAAACATTGATGAGTTTTAACGCTCGAATGTTTTAAAACCGTTTATGAAAATTTTGCACGCACGCACATAAGAAAACATAATATACGCAGTAATGTAGCGTGACGTGTGAATGCTGTAAAAAGCGTAACTTGCACCTACCCCGAAATATAAATACGATATTAAAACATGTAAATATATAGTAATAATGCGATGAGTAAAAATTATATTATATGAATAAAGTACTGACAAGTATATTGTACCATTCAATTTCACTCTATAATCATCACACTGACAATGAGAGAAATTTTTAGTTACGGTTACCGCTCAGTCCTTAATTATTTTCATTTTTTATCAAAATAGAAAAATATAGTTCTAGGTAGAAAACGAAAATTAGTTTTCTAGCTGTTACCGGAAACTCTAGTATCCGTTACTATTCTTTCTCATTACGATCACTGTTCCTATATTTTCTTGCAACCGTTGGGAAAATTTAATGCTCGTGCAAGAATAAATTGACGTTAAAGCCTCGTTTAACTAAAAAAGTAGAATAAAACCTCAGAAACTGATTTTGCATTGCAATTACCAAAAAAGTATCAACGATAGCGCAAAATGGTTAGGCGTACTTCGCTTTTCGTAATTCCAACAATATTCAAACAGTTTTTTTAACGATATCTGCTTTACTGAATTTATCTAGTTACTGTAACAAATGAAATTTTTCTCAGTGCAGTGTCCATTAGGATTCGCTGGTTCCTTAGTTCCGTTAAGGCTAACCAATGATTTGTCACACAATTTGGTGTTCATTCTGCAAACAATACGCAAGGAAGATAATTATCTGCAATGATCAAACAACGCGGAAAATGAACAACAATATATAGTAATAGGTAAGTGGATTTGTACTTTTGCATACTTTAAGAAAGAGCCTCTGTTACACTGCTGCATGAACGAAGGCACGAGAATAAAGTCGAATTGTAGCGCAATTTAGCTCTTGCCCTCAGATGCTTTCATTAATTATCGCAATTTCTACTGACACATTGTTAATGTGAATGTAAAAGTCAGTCTCAGTGTTTATTATCAAGGAAAACAGTGATAAAAAATAATTAACAACAAGGCGACTAGAACAGTTTATGAAAAACAAAATGAGGAAATCAGATCTCGCAAAGCGAAGGCAGAAGGATCGAATTGAATGAAGAAAAAACTGCTTGTTTGAAAATGCCTCGCTGCAAATTCACGGAATAAATAGTTCTGTCTATTGATACCGGAAATTAAAATACCAAATTCATTTCGCTGACGAACAGAATCCCCACCTACCAATCAGCAATCTTTGACTACTGAATTAATCTTGAATCGAATACGAAGAAATTCCTTGGTCGTTTCTCTGCTATTGGTCCTACGCTCTTTTTTGTGCGTTTTCTGCGTTCCTGGTGGTCCGATTAGTTAGTAAATGATCACACGCATCGATTCGGAGACATAGGAATTTCTGAACGAAAAAAAAGTAAGCCTGTATGGAATAAATTTGTTGATGCACGATATCGACGTAATTTTGCGGAAGAAAACGATTGCACGCAGTCCGGATACGCTGCTAGCTACAGATCAAAAGTTACAGCCAAACAACGGAACATTATTTTCGTCATGTTTTCTTCTGCTGGTCTTTTCTTCGTTATTTCTCTGCTTTTGGACCTACGCACTTCTTGGTCAGCTCTCTGCGTTCCTGGATGTCTACTCAGACCAGTTAGGATCGTACAACCGATACGAAGACGAAAAATTTTTGGCCCATAATAAAGTAAGGCTGACCCCTTTATATGATACATGAGCAGGGTGTTTGAAAAGGTGGTTAAGAAAAATTACAAATTCGTAGCTACGCGGCTTTAACTGTTTATTTAATATGACTTAATTCTAGTACAAGTGTTTGGGTGTCAGCGTGTAGTAATTCAACAAGTTACCTAATAGAATGAAGGTGGAAGACAAAAAGTAAATGCAAAAGTATGATCGAACATTATATATAATAATTCTGATTATTATAACAGGAATATGAAGTGCAATATGCCTTATTTCGATCGAAATATGAAAAATATAATAATGGATAATCATTGTCATGGTTACTGACTATAGTTTAGGTTCCGGCTTACGTACTAGAGCACCTCTACGGAATACGATCTGTTATGTATAATATTGTGTTAGTACTATTTTATGTGTAACCCGGATTGAAATAAATAAATAATCTAACGTTCTCATATTATATTCGCATTGTATCAGCTGTTTGTCCTACGATGATTTGAACGCCTTCTCCCAACTTCTAGAGGCCCGATCAGTCCAGGAAAAGTCGTATCACCAGAGCCATAGATGAAGAGGGTCTTGCCTAAAATATCGTAAAAAAATTAAGGCAAACCTTTTACATCCTGTTTCCTAACATTGTAATGGGGGAATCAATCAATACCATCAACCATCAATCCCTTCGGATTTTTAGGTGACAATTTGTCAGTTTGAAAAATGCTGAAATTAATTCTGAGATAAACTATATCGACGTTATTTCGCGAGAGGAATCGATTGCGTTCAGTCAGACTACGCTGCGAGCAGCGGATCAAAAGTTGCAGCCAAAATTCGAAAGACTTCCTGTTGTCATTTCTCTGCTGTTGGTTTTATGCTCTTTTTGGTGCGTTTTCTGCGTTCCTGAGTGTCCAGTTCTTAGTTTAGACGTTCTAGAAAGTATTCTATAATGCCGCATTAATAGTATCGCTGAATGAAAAATGATCTGAATAGAGGTTTCCTCGGACCCTTCAGATAAACAACAATATTCACAGCTGATGGGTTGACGTATGTCCATACCACGAAGTAGCGGTCCTTGCACATTGTTACAATCACTTCTGAGGTTTCAAGTTTTCCATTAATATCGGGAATCGAGATATCGACTATCGAAAGGGGGATATCGAAGTAACCTGTCTTGATTATCATTTGAACAAAATATGAGTAGACATGTGCAACGTGAATACGTTGACTGAAGAATATGAAGACGGATACACCTGGGTAAATTTTTCTGACCAGTTTTCCGCGAGCAAGTGGGCCCAGGTGGGCCTGGGAGCGTAGGAGAGTATGGACTCTATGGACTCTACCTAACGGACTCGCACTGACATTCGTAGCAGCCAAAGTAGTGTCGGAATGAAAGCTCGAGATTGAGTCCGTATGACATTAGTACGCAAGACTACTTGACGACTGCGACTTATCGTTAAAAATGTCGATCAGCTGCATCATCCCCGTGAAAAGACGCGTAACCGCGTCCACCGCCAACCACCGGAACAACTTCCGAGTACCTCCAACCACCGTCAACCACCTCCTCCCACCGCCGACGATCTTCGTTCTCCTCGTCCGCCTCATCGTCCTCGTCGTCCTCGTCCTCCTCGACCACCGCCGATCACTTCCAACCACCGCCAAACACCTCCTGCTACTTCCAACCACCTTCGTCCTCTTCGTCCTTCTGCTCGTTCATGTATTCCATAACATTATTATTCACAATTATTTCAACAACTTTTCATTTGCTCTCTCGATCTTGTATTTTCGTAGGTATAGAATAGAAACGCCGTTCTAGCTAGTCGCAAGTGAAGTATCTACGTTGGGTAGAGAAGCACAATTGTTTTTCGAAAAGTGTTCATATGGAATAAAATTCGGAGTAACTGTAATACATCACGAATGCGTTAATTTTGGTCGAGGTGAAATGGATGCTCCGTATATTAGGCAGTATTTAACGCAGTGTCCTGATTTAAAGACCTGAAAAGGTGATTGTCGGCGATTTTTTTTTCTTCTTTTGATGGGGAGAGATAGAACGAAGCTTCTTAAAACTTCGAGTGTATTTTAACACACGTTTGAAAGGTACAAGCAAAAATTTTTATCTTCCAACTGTCGCAGAATGACAGCGTTATTAGCTGACCCGTTAACTGGAGAACATATCCTCAGTCAACGGCTGACCATCGAAGGGCCTAGCCGCTTGAGTCTGGAATCGGCAGGAAAGATAAAGTGCGTATTTCTTGTCTGAAATGTAAAATCAAAAATCGTACATCATATCATATCATCGTACATCATACATCATACATCACCATACATCATGCATAGTATTGAAGTTCGAAACCAAAGTTTGGATGTTCGGACGTTCAGAAAGTGATGCAACCGAAAATTTTGTTTCTCTCGACGTCATCGATATAGAATCAGCTAACCGAATTCCTCAGTCTGTAAACAACCGCGCGGTAGAGCGGACGTATGAGAATCGCGCTCCGCAGATTTCGAGTAACTGGTTCTCTACCTCCTGAATCCTGCGCTCCGGGTCCACTTTCTGGTGCAACTCGAGCTCCAGGACAAGCGCTCCGTAATTTCTTTGCTCCAGGTCCGCTACCTGGTGAAACACGACTTTCAGGACACGCGTTCCGTAGTTTTTGCGCTCAAGGTCCACTACCTGCAGAAACTCGACTTCCAGAACAAGCGTTCCGTAGTTTTGGCTGTCCAGGTACTTGACCTGATGACTTTTGACCTTCCGGACTAATTTTTGAGTTTACAAGTTTTATTATTCAAAACGTCATGTTTTGTACTATCAAAGCAATAGCTAATAAAATTGCAATCATTTTTTATAATTTTCTCATAAATTTCTTGGTGAAATGTGCCGGTAAAAAAATTATATTAATCCTTATACAATATTTTTGATGTCTTACAATACTGAGAACATTTATCAGTATTCGAGTTACAAGACGAGGTGGTTGGCGGTGGTTGGAAGTAGTTGGAGGTAGACGAGGAGGAGGACGAGAAGGACAAGGATTTGTGCTCGGTGAGTTTAACGTTTGTTTAATATTTCATGGCAATTGTAATGATATTTTGTCTGAAATTTTTCAAACTTGTCATGTTTACAATCAATTATCTCAATTCATTTTTTGCGCAAGCACATATTCAGTAGCTTCAAATGCGCTGATAAATTTATTACGTATTATTAATTAATTAATTATATTAATCCTTACACAATATATTTGATGTGTTCTTATACTGAAAATATTTATTACTATTCCAGGTATGACCCGAGGTGGTTAGCAGTAGTCGTTGGAGGTGGTTGGAGGTGGTCGCAGGTGGACGAGGAGGAGGAGGATTTGTGCTCGGTGAGTAAAACATTTTCATAATATTTGATGGCAATGCAGTTATATTTCATCCATAAGTTTTCAAACTTGCCATGTTTACAATAAATTATGTCAATTCATTTTTCGCGCAAGCACATATTCAGTAGCTTCGAAGGCGCTAATATAATTTATTACATATTGATTGATTAATTATTCATATTATTCGTTACACAATATTTTTAATGTGTTCTTATACTAAAAATATTTGTTACCATTCTAGGTATAACCCAAGGTGGTTATCGGTGGTTGATGGAGGTGGTTTGCGGTGGTCGAGCTGGACAAGGAGGAGGACGAGGAAGACGAGGAGAACAAGGTGGACGAGGAGGACGAGGATTTGTGCTCGGTGAGTAAAACAGTTTTACAATATTCAATGGCAATTGTAATTATATTTTATCTAAAATTTTGGAAACTTGTCACGTTTACAATAAATTATTTCAATTCATTTTTCGCGCAAGCACAAATTCAGTAGCTATAAATGCACTTATAAGATTTATTATATTATTGATTAATTGATTACTTATGTTAATTATGTTTCAGTTCTGTGCCCCACCTAGTGATCCGCTAGTACATATCCTCCGACGTGACATCGCTCTGCTACGTATGAAGAAGAAAAGATTTATTAAGATGCAAATTGCTCCTCTCTTCTTGCCATTGTGCTTTTAGCCATTGTTGTGCTGTGTGTTTAAAATTTAGGACAGTATGTAATATAGAATAACAGGTACAGCTACGAATATAGCACTACAATAAATCTTATAGAAATGAGCTCTCATTGAGATTTCTCTGTATTTATAACTCGACGCGAGAAGGCAAAAATCAATGTAATGCCATCTGTAAGGTAATTGGACTCGTATTTGCACTACGAGAACTCGTTGGGCATTTTGCGGTGAAATTTGAAAAATTGTTGTACAAGAAATTAAATAACTATAAAAATGGATAAAAAATATTATCTCTAATAGTGAATGTAGCTAATACAGTTTTAACCGTATATTGATTATGTTAATGATCTATTGTGACAAGATCGGAATTAGATAAGCTTTCTAAATACTCTTTTCTAGACTATTAATTTATATCATGTATATGTAAATGTATATTTCTTCAGTTTATACAGTCACTGCACTAGGATTACCCTTGCCATGTTTTATGGTGCGCTTGTGTAATTTGTATATTATTAACCTTACGTTTTACTCTATTTGCGACAAGTTGTGAGTGTTTCTAATTTCTTGGCAATTATTTATGTACATGTATGTGTATATATGTATATGTATACTTATGCATGCGTATATACATATATACACATATATAAAACTAGATTTTTACAATAAACACAGAGGTTTTAGTATATTCACATACGGATTTCTGTGTATAGGTATACTTGAACTAAAATATCCTTATCTCTAATACGGAGTTCTTCGTAATTCGCATTTGTTCTTGTAACCCAATGTCCTACATACGATGGCAAAAATCGAGATCCAACTTAACTGAGTCTCAAAGCCCTGTTGACATAAAAGCAGCTATTTGATAGAAATTATAGTTTGTAGTTTACACAGCCCATTGCATGATATTTCATTTTAAATACATATGTTTCAATGTATTTAGGAATAATTTATCAAATATACAGAGGTCATGTGCAAATAATAAATGAATTTAACAATAAATTTAAGCTTTGTTACTTCTTTTATTTTATTATGGATAATCAAAAACATTTCCGACTATTCGTGCTGTGGAAGCATGGGGATTAAACCAAATGTAGCAAAAGATTAGAAACAGTGTATGTAGAGTACGGGTATTTTTTTAATAATGCAAACACGTGCCGCTAGCTTAGTTTTGACATATCTAGAATACCACGCCTTGCGAATTAGCTTTCCAGACAGAGATGAATAAGCGATTTTAAGGACTGCATTCTCGTTGTTGAATACTCTATGCCTCATGGGAAAAGAAAATCTGTAACGACGAAATTGATGCACCGGATCATCGTCGACTTCAACTTTTGAAATGTCCTACCATTTCCGAACACCTCCAATCATCCTATTTACCTATATTACTAGATTAGCTATGATATGAAAAGAGAAGAATTATTCATTTTGAAATGGGATTCTATTCGACACGCGCTCGATGTATCCCAAAACATTAATATTCAAAATTATTCCAACAACTTTTCATTTGCTCTCTCGATCTTGAATTTTCATAGGCATAGAATCGAAACGCTGTTTTAGCTGGTCGCAAGTGAAGTATCTGCGTTGGGTGGAGGAGCGGAATTGTGTTTCGAAAAGTATTCGGATGGAAAAAAATTCAGAGTACTAATTTTTAACGAGATGAAATGGATGCTTCGTATATGAGACAGTATTTAACGCTGCGTAGTGATTTAAAGACCTAAAAAGGTGATAGGGAGAGAAAGAACGAAGCTTCTTAACACTTCGAGTGTTTTTTAACACACATTTGAAAGATACGAGCAAAATTTTTCATCGCCAACTGTCGCAGAACGGCAGCGTTACTAGCCGACCCGTTCACTGAAGAATATATCTTCAGTCAACGGCTGACCATCGAAGGGCCTGGCCGCTTAAGTCTGGAATCGGCAGGAGAGATAAAGTGTGTATTTCTTGTATGAAACGTGAAAACTAAAATCATTATACATCATATCATATCATCATACATCATACATCATACATCATACATCATACATCATACATCATACATCATCATACATAGTATGAAAGGTCGGCACTAAGTTTGAATTTTCGGATATTCGGAAAGTGACGTCACCAATCTCAAATCAGCTAGCCGAATTCCTCAGTCTGGAACGAACCGCGCAGTAGAGCGGACGGATGAGAGTCGCGCTCCGCAAATTTCGAGTACCGGGTTCTCAACCTCCCGGATCCCGCGCTTCAGCTCCGCTACGTATTTCGAGTACCGGGTTCTCAACCTCCCGGATCCCGCGCTTCGGGTCCGCTACGCGGTGAAACTCGACTTCCAGGACAAGCGCTCCGTAATTTCTTTACTCCAGGTCCGCTACCTGGTGAAACACGACTTTCAGGACACGCGCTCCGTAATTTTTGCGCTCAAGGTCCACTACCTGCAGGAACTCGACTTCCAGAACAAGCGCTCCGTAGTTTTGGCTGTCCAGGTACTTGACCTGATGACTTTTGACTTTCGGGAGTAATTTTGCGTAGTTCCGGCTGTACAGGTTCGTGACCTCGTGACTTTTGACCAAGCACTGTCTAGTTTCTGCGCGGGTCTGCTACGCGGTGAAACTCGACTTCCAGGATAAGCGCTCCGTGGTTCCTGGTTCATGTTTACAATAAATTATTTCAATTCGTTTTTCGCGTAAGCCCAAATTCAGTAGCTGTCGGTACGCTAATAAAATTTCTCGACTTCCAGAATAAGCGCTCCGTGGTTCCTGGTTCATGTTTACAATAAATTATTTCAATTCGTTTTTCGCGCAAGCCCAAATTCGGTAGCTGTCGGTCCGCTAATAAAATTTCTCGACTTCCAGGATAAGCGCTCCGTGGTTCCTGTTTCATGTTTACAATAAATTATTTCAATTCGTTTTTCGCGCAACCCCAAATTCGGTAGCTGTCAGTCCGCTAATAAAATTTCTCGACTTCCAGGATAAGCGCTCCGTGGTTCCTGGTTCATGTTTACAATAAATTATTTCAATTCGTTTTTCGCGCAAGCCCAAATTCGGTAGCTGTCAGTCCGCTAATAAAATTTCTCGACTTCCAGGATAAGCGCTCCGTGGTTCCTGTTTCATGTTTACAATAAATTATTTCAATTCGTTTTTCGCGCAACCCCAAATTCGGTAGCTGTCAGTACGCTAATAAAATTTCTATAACTTTATAATCTTTTCATAATCTTTCTGGTAGATAATATCGATAAAAAAATTATATCAAACCTTACACATTATTTTTGATTTGTTCTTATGCTGAAAATATTTATTACTATTCAAGGTATAACCTGAGGTGGTTGAAGGTGGTCGGAGGTGGACGAGAAAGAGGACGAGGAGGACGAGGATTTGTGCTGGGTGAGTAAAACACTTTTATAATATTTGATGGCAATTGTAATTATATTTCATCTGAAATATTACAATCTTGTCACGTTTACAATAAATTATTTCAATTCCTTTTTCGTGCAAGCACATATTCAGTAGCTATGAATAATCTTATACAATTTATTATATTATTAATAAATTAATTAATATTCTTATAATATTTGATGGCAATTGTAATTATATTTCATCTGAAATATTACAAACTTGTCACGTTTACAATAAATTATTTCAATTCATTTTTCGTGCAAGCACATATTCAGTAGCTATGAATAATCTTATACAATTTATTACATTATTAATTAATTGAATAATTACATTAATCCTTACACAATATTTTTGATGTGTTCCTATACTAAAAATATTCATTACTATTCCAGGTATTACCCGAGGTGGTCGGAGGTGGACGAGGAGGAGGACGAGCTGGACGAGGAGGAGGACCAGGTGGACGAGGAGGAGGACGAGGTGGACGAGGAGCAGGCGGGGTGGGTCGTGGGAGAGGACCTCTCCTCTCCTCGGAGGAGAGGAGGGGGAGGGGCAGGGAAGGGGGAGAGGTGGGCGGGGAGGGGGAAGGGAAGGGAAGGGGGAGAGGTGGGCGGGGAGGGGGAAGGGAAGGGAAGGGAAGGGAAGGGAAGGGAAGGGGCGGAGAGGGGGAGGGGGCGGGCGGGAGGGAGGGCGGGGAGGAGGGAGGGAGGGCGGGAGGGAGGGGGAGGGAGGGAGGGAGGGAGGGAGGGAGGGAGGGCGGGCGGGTGGGAGGGAGGGTGGGAGGGTGGGCGGGAGGGAGAGAGTGGAGGACGGATGTCGATGCGAGCCCGTTAGAGTTAATAGAGCAGTACCGCCCCCTACACGCCCGCCCGCCCGCCCTCCCACCCTTCCCCCTCCCCCCCGCCCTCCCTCCCTCCCTCCCCCTCCCTCCCGCCCTCCCTCCCTCCTCCCCGCCCTCCCTCCCGCCCGCCCCCTCCCCCTCTCCGCCCCTTCCCTTCCCTTCCCTTCCCTTCCCTTCCCTTCCCCCTCCCCGCCCACCTCTCCCCCTTCCCTTCCCTTCCCCCTCCCCGCCCACCTCTCCCCCTTCCCTGCCCCTCCCCCTCCTCTCCTCCGAGGAGAGGAGAGGTCCTCTCCCACGACCCACCCCGCCTGCTCCTCGTCCACCTCGTCCTCCTCCTCGTCCACCTGGTCCTCCTCCTCGTCCAGCTCGTCCTCCTCCTCGTCCACCTCCGACCACCTCGGGTAATACCTGGAATAGTAATGAATATTTTTAGTATAGGAACACATCAAAAATATTGTGTAAGGATTAATGTAATTATTCAATTAATTAATAATGTAATAAATTGTATAAGATTATTCATAGCTACTGAATATGTGCTTGCACGAAAAATGAATTGAAATAATTTATTGTAAACGTGACAAGTTTGTAATATTTCAGATGAAATATAATTACAATTGCCATCAAATATTATAAGAATATTAATTAATTTATTAATAATATAATAAATTGTATAAGATTATTCATAGCTACTGAATATGTGCTTGCACGAAAAAGGAATTGAAATAATTTATTGTAAACGTGACAAGATTGTAATATTTCAGATGAAATATAATTACAATTGCCATCAAATATTATAAAAGTGTTTTACTCACCCAGCACAAATCCTCGTCCTCCTCGTCCTCTTTCTCGTCCACCTCCGACCACCTTCAACCACCTCAGGTTATACCTTGAATAGTAATAAATATTTTCAGCATAAGAACAAATCAAAAATAATGTGTAAGGTTTGATATAATTTTTTTATCGATATTATCTACCAGAAAGATTATGAAAAGATTATAAAGTTATAGAAATTTTATTAGCGTACTGACAGCTACCGAATTTGGGGTTGCGCGAAAAACGAATTGAAATAATTTATTGTAAACATGAAACAGGAACCACGGAGCGCTTATCCTGGAAGTCGAGAAATTTTATTAGCGGACTGACAGCTACCGAATTTGGGCTTGCGCGAAAAACGAATTGAAATAATTTATTGTAAACATGAACCAGGAACCACGGAGCGCTTATCCTGGAAGTCGAGAAATTTTATTAGCGGACTGACAGCTACCGAATTTGGGGTTGCGCGAAAAACGAATTGAAATAATTTATTGTAAACATGAAACAGGAACCACGGAGCGCTTATCCTGGAAGTCGAGAAATTTTATTAGCGGACCGACAGCTACCGAATTTGGGCTTGCGCGAAAAACGAATTGAAATAATTTATTGTAAACATGAACCAGGAACCACGGAGCGCTTATTCTGGAAGTCGAGAAATTTTATTAGCGTACCGACAGCTACTGAATTTGGGCTTGCGCGAGAAACGAATTGAAATAATTTATTGTAAACATGAAACAGGAACCACGGAGCGCTTATCCTGGAAGTCGAGAAATTTTATTAGCGGACCGACAGCTACCGAATTTGGGCTTGCGCGAAAAACGAATTGAAATAATTTATTGTAAACATGAACCAGGAACCACGGAGCGCTTATCCTGGAAGTCGAGAAATTTTATTAGCGGACTGACAGCTACCGAATTTGGGCTTGCGCGAAAAACGAATTGAAATAATTTATTGTAAACATGAACCAGGAACCACGGAGCGCTTATTCTGGAAGTCGAGAAATTTTATTAGCGTACCGACAGCTACTGAATTTGGGCTTACGCGAAAAACGAATTGAAATAATTTATTGTAAACATGAACCAGGAACCACGGAGCGCTTATCCTGGAAGTCGAGTTTCACCGCGTAGCAGACCCGCGCAGAAACTAGACAGTGCTTGGTCAAAAGTCACGAGGTCACGAACCTGTACAGCCGGAACTACGCAAAATTACTCCCGAAAGTCAAAAGTCATCAGGTCAAGTACCTGGACAGCCAAAACTACGGAGCGCTTGTTCTGGAAGTCGAGTTCCTGCAGGTAGTGGACCTTGAGCGCAAAAATTACGGAGCGCGTGTCCTGAAAGTCGTGTTTCACCAGGTAGCGGACCTGGAGTAAAGAAATTACGGAGCGCTTGTCCTGGAAGTCGAGTTTCACCGCGTAGCGGACCCGAAGCGCGGGATCCGGGAGGTTGAGAACCCGGTACTCGAAATACGTAGCGGAGCTGAAGCGCGGGATCCGGGAGGTTGAGAACCCGGTACTCGAAATTTGCGGAGCGCGACTCTCATCCGTCCGCTCTACTGCGCGGTTCGTTCCAGACTGAGGAATTCGGCTAGCTGATTTGAGATTGGTGACGTCACTTTCCGAATATCCGAAAATTCAAACTTAGTGCCGACCTTTCATACTATGTATGATGATGTATGATGTATGATGTATGATGTATGATGTATGATGTATGATGTATGATGATATGATATGATGTATAATGATTTTAGTTTTCACGTTTCATACAAGAAATACACACTTTATCTCTCCTGCCGATTCCAGACTTAAGCGGCCAGGCCCTTCGATGGTCAGCCGTTGACTGAAGATATATTCTTCAGTGAACGGGTCGGCTAGTAACGCTGCCGTTCTGCGACAGTTGGCGATGAAAAATTTTGCTCGTATCTTTCAAATGTGTGTTAAAAAACACTCGAAGTGTTAAGAAGCTTCGTTCTTTCTCTCCCTATCACCTTTTTAGGTCTTTAAATCACTACGCAGCGTTAAATACTGTCTCATATACGAAGCATCCATTTCATCTCGTTAAAAATTAGTACTCTGAATTTTTTTCCATCCGAATACTTTTCGAAACACAATTCCGCTCCTCCACCCAACGCAGATACTTCACTTGCGACCAGCTAAAACAGCGTTTCGATTCTATGCCTATGAAAATTCAAGATCGAGAGAGCAAATGAAAAGTTGTTGGAATAATTTTGAATATTAATGTTTTGGGATACATCGAGCGCGTGTCGAATAGAATCCCATTTCAAAATGAATAATTCTTCTCTTTTCATATCATAGCTAATCTAGTAATATAGGTAAATAGGATGATTGGAGGTGTTCGGAAATGGTAGGACATTTCAAAAGTTGAAGTCGACGATGATCCGGTGCATCAATTTCGTCGTTACAGATTTTCTTTTCCCATGAGGCATAGAGTATTCAACAACGAGAATGCAGTCCTTAAAATCGCTTATTCATCTCTGTCTGGAAAGCTAATTCGCAAGGCGTGGTATTCTAGATATGTCAAAACTAAGCTAGCGGCACGTGTTTGCATTATTAAAAAAATACCCGTACTCTACATACACTGTTTCTAATCTTTTGCTACATTTGGTTTAATCCCCATGCTTCCACAGCACGAATAGTCGGAAATGTTTTTGATTATCCATAATAAAATAAAAGAAGTAACAAAGCTTAAATTTATTGTTAAATTCATTTATTATTTGCACATGACCTCTGTATATTTGATAAATTATTCCTAAATACATTGAAACATATGTATTTAAAATGAAATATCATGCAATGGGCTGTGTAAACTACAAACTATAATTTCTATCAAATAGCTGCTTTTATGTCAACAGGGCTTTGAGACTCAGTTAAGTTGGATCTCGATTTTTGCCATCGTATGTAGGACATTGGGTTACAAGAACAAATGCGAATTACGAAGAACTCCGTATTAGAGATAAGGATATTTTAGTTCAAGTATACCTATACACAGAAATCCGTATGTGAATATACTAAAACCTCTGTGTTTATTGTAAAAATCTAGTTTTATATATGTGTATATATGTATATACGCATGCATAAGTATACATATACATATATACACATACATGTACATAAATAATTGCCAAGAAATTAGAAACACTCACAACTTGTCGCAAATAGAGTAAAACGTAAGGTTAATAATATACAAATTACACAAGCGCACCATAAAACATGGCAAGGGTAATCCTAGTGCAGTGACTGTATAAACTGAAGAAATATACATTTACATATACATGATATAAATTAATAGTCTAGAAAAGAGTATTTAGAAAGCTTATCTAATTCCGATCTTGTCACAATAGATCATTAACATAATCAATATACGGTTAAAACTGTATTAGCTACATTCACTATTAGAGATAATATTTTTTATCCATTTTTATAGTTATTTAATTTCTTGTACAACAATTTTTCAAATTTCACCGCAAAATGCCCAACGAGTTCTCGTAGTGCAAATACGAGTCCAATTACCTTACAGATGGCATTACATTGATTTTTGCCTTCTCGCGTCGAGTTATAAATACAGAGAAATCTCAATGAGAGCTCATTTCTATAAGATTTATTGTAGTGCTATATTCGTAGCTGTACCTGTTATTCTATATTACATACTGTCCTAAATTTTAAACACACAGCACAACAATGGCTAAAAGCACAATGGCAAGAAGAGAGGAGCAATTTGCATCTTAATAAATCTTTTCTTCTTCATACGTAGCAGAGCGATGTCACGTCGGAGGATATGTACTAGCGGATCACTAGGTGGGGCACAGAACTGAAACATAATTAACATAAGTAATCAATTAATCAATAATATAATAAATCTTATAAGTGCATTTATAGCTACTGAATTTGTGCTTGCGCGAAAAATGAATTGAAATAATTTATTGTAAACGTGACAAGTTTCCAAAATTTTAGATAAAATATAATTACAATTGCCATTGAATATTGTAAAACTGTTTTACTCACCGAGCACAAATCCTCGTCCTCCTCGTCCACCTTGTTCTCCTCGTCTTCCTCGTCCTCCTCCTTGTCCAGCTCGACCACCGCAAACCACCTCCATCAACCACCGATAACCACCTTGGGTTATACCTAGAATGGTAACAAATATTTTTAGTATAAGAACACATTAAAAATATTGTGTAACGAATAATATGAATAATTAATCAATCAATATGTAATAAATTATATTAGCGCCTTCGAAGCTACTGAATATGTGCTTGCGCGAAAAATGAATTGACATAATTTATTGTAAACATGGCAAGTTTGAAAACTTATGGATGAAATATAACTGCATTGCCATCAAATATTATGAAAATGTTTTACTCACCGAGCACAAATCCTCCTCCTCCTCGTCCACCTGCGACCACCTCCAACCACCTCCAACGACTACTGCTAACCACCTCGGGTCATACCTGGAATAGTAATAAATATTTTCAGTATAAGAACACATCAAATATATTGTGTAAGGATTAATATAATTAATTAATTAATAATACGTAATAAATTTATCAGCGCATTTGAAGCTACTGAATATGTGCTTGCGCAAAAAATGAATTGAGATAATTGATTGTAAACATGACAAGTTTGAAAAATTTCAGACAAAATATCATTACAATTGCCATGAAATATTAAACAAACGTTAAACTCACCGAGCACAAATCCTTGTCCTTCTCGTCCTCCTCCTCGTCTACCTCCAACTACTTCCAACCACCGCCAACCACCTCGTCTTGTAACTCGAATACTGATAAATGTTCTCAGTATTGTAAGACATCAAAAATATTGTATAAGGATTAATATAATTTTTTTACCGGCACATTTCACCAAGAAATTTATGAGAAAATTATAAAAAATGATTGCAATTTTATTAGCTATTGCTTTGATAGTACAAAACATGACGTTTTGAATAATAAAACTTGTAAACTCAAAAATTAGTCCGGAAGGTCAAAAGTCATCAGGTCAAGTACCTGGACAGCCAAAACTACGGAACGCTTGTTCTGGAAGTCGAGTTTCTGCAGGTAGTGGACCTTGAGCGCAAAAACTACGGAACGCGTGTCCTGAAAGTCGTGTTTCACCAGGTAGCGGACCTGGAGCAAAGAAATTACGGAGCGCTTGTCCTGGAGCTCGAGTTGCACCAGAAAGTGGACCCGGAGCGCAGGATTCAGGAGGTAGAGAACCAGTTACTCGAAATCTGCGGAGCGCGATTCTCATACGTCCGCTCTACCGCGCGGTTGTTTACAGACTGAGGAATTCGGTTAGCTGATTCTATATCGATGACGTCGAGAGAAACAAAATTTTCGGTTGCATCACTTTCTGAACGTCCGAACATCCAAACTTTGGTTTCGAACTTCAATACTATGCATGATGTATGGTGATGTATGATGTATGATGTACGATGATATGATATGATGTACGATTTTTGATTTTACATTTCAGACAAGAAATACGCACTTTATCTTTCCTGCCGATTCCAGACTCAAGCGGCTAGGCCCTTCGATGGTCAGCCGTTGACTGAGGATATGTTCTCCAGTTAACGGGTCAGCTAATAACGCTGTCATTCTGCGACAGTTGGAAGATAAAAATTTTTGCTTGTACCTTTCAAACGTGTGTTAAAATACACTCGAAGTTTTAAGAAGCTTCGTTCTATCTCTCCCCATCAAAAGAAGAAAAAAAAATCGCCGACAATCACCTTTTCAGGTCTTTAAATCAGGACACTGCGTTAAATACTGCCTAATATACGGAGCATCCATTTCACCTCGACCAAAATTAACGCATTCGTGATGTATTACAGTTACTCCGAATTTTATTCCATATGAACACTTTTCGAAAAACAATTGTGCTTCTCTACCCAACGTAGATACTTCACTTGCGACTAGCTAGAACGGCGTTTCTATTCTATACCTACGAAAATACAAGATCGAGAGAGCAAATGAAAAGTTGTTGAAATAATTGTGAATAATAATGTTATGGAATACATCGAGCGCTTGTCGAATAGAATCCCATTTCGAAATGAATAAGTCTTCTATTTTCGTATTATACCCGATTATTGTAGATAATCTAGTTTATCTAGTCTTCTAGAAAATTATAAAATTTATAGTATGCATCACGTATTAATCGTAAATGGATCATTTATATTAGTATCGTACGTGGACCGCATATACATATATACTTTTTGGTCTCTGCATCATTATTACATCTGATCTATTATTATTTGTGATCCATGTATACATTCTCCTCTCGGGTACCTATACTTTAATTAAATCACTGTTTTGCGATGAATTTTGGAAGAAATTTGTTCTCATTATTAATTTCCTGAATCGCCGACAAGCTGGTAAGTATACACAGGCCAAATACTGGCTTGGACTTACCATTGCGAAGACTGTGTTACTCGGAAGGCGAATGGGGTAAATGCAACCAGCAATCATGTCGAAATCGGTAACCCCCTGATGTTCTGCAATAAGTTCTCAACTCTACCATTGGCAGAGAGAAACCTCTATTGGAACATTTCAGGAGGCGCAAGCGCACAACGATTTTCGGTTGTCGTACCAAAGCCCATAGGGAAACTGTCTTTACATTCTTCAGTCAACGGTGAGTATCACTCTGGTGGTGATTTACCCATATGTAGTCATCTCGTAGTTGCACGATAATCCTAACCTAACCTAACCTAATCTTATCTTATGAAGATCTCTTTACTTATCATGTTACTTGACCTCCAAAATATGTCTATTATCTAAACTAATATGGCTAAAGCCTATAAATAATTAATATACACCAAACAAAGTGAATCAACGAAAATAAAATTGGAGGTTAGTAACGGCATCGCGATGTAAACACAACACGTTCGTACTTAAAGAAAATTATTAAATATTCGCAATTCCGACCTTTTCTATCTAGAAATTTACTCAAATCCACAGACACGATTTAATAATCACAAATAATGCCTGATATCAAAGTAACGCCTCTTGGCGCAGGCCAAGATGTGGGCAGGAGTTGTATTCTGGTTACCATGGGAGGTAAAAATATAATGCTGGACTGCGGTATGCATATGGGATTCAACGACGAGAGAAGGTTCCCGGACTTCTCATACATAGTGCCTGAAGGACCAGCCACTAACTACATAGACTGTGTCATCATCTCGCACTTTCACCTGGATCACTGTGGGGCGCTACCCTATTTCACAGAAATGGTGGGCTACACAGGTCCGATTTACATGACTCACCCGACCAAGGCGATCGCCCCAATTCTCTTAGAGGATATGCGCAAGGTAGCAGTGGAGCGAAAGGGTGAGAGCAACTTCTTCACCTCCCAAATGATCAAGGACTGCATGAAGAAGGTAGTCGCTGTTACGCTGCACCAGTCAGTCATGGTTGACCCTGAACTGGAGATAAAGGCTTACTATGCAGGGCATGTGCTGGGCGCTGCGATGTTCTGGGTTCGAGTAGGTTCGCAGTCCATTGTCTACACTGGTGACTACAACATGACTCCGGATCGGCATCTAGGAGCCGCCTGGATCGACAAATGCAGGCCAGATCTGCTTATATCGGAATCAACGTATGCCACCACCATCCGAGATTCGAAACGATGCAGAGAAAGAGACTTCTTGAAAAAGGTGCACGAGTGCATAGACAGAGGCGGCAAGGTTTTAATACCAGTATTTGCTCTTGGTCGCGCCCAGGAGCTCTGCATACTATTAGAAACTTACTGGGAGAGGATGAACTTGAAGGTGCCTGTGTACTTCGCCCTTGGTCTGACGGAGAAGGCCAACAATTACTACAAGATGTTCATTACATGGACCAACCAGAAGATAAAAAAGACGTTTGTTCAGAGGAACATGTTCGATTTCAAGCACATAAAGCCCTTTGACAAGTCCTACATCGATAATCCTGGCGCCATGGTGGTCTTCGCTACTCCTGGGATGCTGCATGCTGGACTGTCGTTGCAGATTTTCAAAAAGTGGGCACCCAACGAAGCCAATATGGTCATCATGCCGGGGTTCTGCGTCCAGGGAACTGTCGGCCACAAAGTTCTAAATGGCACTAAACGTATCGAGTTTGAAAACCGGCAGATCGTCGAGGTCAAAATGGCTGTGGAATATATGTCATTCTCAGCTCACGCTGATGCGAAAGGCATCATGCAGCTGATTCAATATTGCGAACCTAAGAACGTAATGCTCGTTCATGGTGAGGCTGCAAAAATGGAATTTCTGAAGGAGAAAATTAGGCAGGAGTTTGGTACCAGCTGCTACAATCCAGCCAATGGAGAAACGTGCGTTATTTACACTACTGCCAAAGTTCCCGTCGATGCCTCGCTAGCCCTTCTGAAAGCTGAGGCAAAGAGATACTCTGCTCTGCCTCCAGATCCAAAAAGAAGAAGGCTCCTACATAGCGTGTTAATGCTGAGGGAAGACGGCGTTTGTCTAGTTGATGCTGACGAGGTAATACACTTTGATATCCATCATAAGTCATCTCACAAGGAATTTTTATATTTTCCTTTATGATGCATTACATCAGTCATGATTTGAATACAGTTTTCAAACATTTTTCAAAATGTGTAATATAAATGGTTGCACATTTTCAACCTCAACAAAGTGGGCGAAAATCAATAGTAACTTTGAATCACATTCAAATTGATTTCCAGGTTGCCAGGGCAGCAGGAATCACAAGGCATGTAGTAAGATTCACGTCTACAGTACAAATAAGGGATCCAGGTCCTGCCCACGCGACAACGCTCAAGCTTTTGCAACCATTAACGGAAAGATTAGTAGGATGGACGGTACAACTCACTGATGGTGCGATATCAGTAGAATCAGTATTGGTTAAAGTCGAAGGAGGTGAAGATGAATCCAAGAGCGTGTATGTTTCGTGGACGAATCAAGACGAAGATTTGGGAAGCTATATTCTGGGCTTCTTGCAAACAATGCTCAACTGAAATCTTTCAATCAAATTTCTATGAAAGATTTTTATACACAGGATTTTGTATAAAACTTGTGCGTGTGCACAAACATATAGATATATAGGATTATTGACTGATTGGTACTTGTAAAAATTCATTGCAGAGATACGTCAACCAATCACCCCAAATTCGTCTTCAATAAAATTCATTGATTTATAAGAAGTGTATTTTATAATTGGTCGTATTTTGACTAAGAACCAAGACGAGCAGTTTCCATATAATTTCTCTGATGTACATATCATTCCATTGTATGATAATGATGATTTGGTGAAAAAAATGGTAATAACTTGATAAAGCACTACCTTTGCAGCATGGTTTACCGAGTCATATTTTTTTATGTTAGCTCTGTACATAAATCCAAATAAATTCAATAATTTATTTGCCTTAATATAATGTTTCCTTGATTTTAAAAAGAGTAAAAACTATTGCTTAAATCACTTAAAATAGATCTTAAATAGATTTCTCAACTACTGACCCTTTTCGAATACAATATTTTAATTTGACGGAAAATTAAAAATTATCAATTTTCTATTCTTTCGAAACGTGACAACTTTCAGCAGTAATATTGAATGTATAATATTCGAAAAGTGAAAGCTCAATAATTGTGGCATCCACCTTAAGCATTACATTGCTACATTGAGTACTTGATATCAACAGGTTCTTAATCTTCGATTTACAATGACGGATTTGACAATTTACGCAAAATAAGTCATTAGATCGAATCTCGTAAAAATGTCCGGTTCGGTTACCTGAAAAATTTATAAATCTTACTTAATAGTGGACAGCGACAATAACAAACCACGAAGAATTAATTTTCATACTTCGCGATTTCGTTGTTTCACTGCAAAACGATTAACTATCTATTAACTTCAGTAAGACATTTGACAAAATCATCAGTACTCGGAGGATGAGCAAAAATTCAAGTGATTCTGAACTATAGCGTGCCCCGCTGTCTAGCGGATAATAGCGGTGATGCCACAAGTTTGAGGTGTCGTTCTCTTTACTCTTCATACTTTATGCAATATTAATTTAGGGTGCGTTCCGAAACTTGCGCTAAAAGCTCCGTAAGACATCGACAGAGCTAGTCACGAACTCGGCAGCGCAAAAGAGATACAAAATTATTGACAGCACTGAGAGCTAATTTCGGAACACATCCTTGGAAAAGCAGACTACTATTTCCGGTAGCAGTTCTGATAGCTCTTCCCCGATCAGTGCCTCCCGTTTGGTCGATTGAGATATTTTCTGGAGTGAACTTGACGTTGAAAAGGAATAAAGATGAGTGCGTGGAGGCAAGCTGGACTTAAGTAAGTTTATGCGCTTCATTTATTGTTCAGATAAAACTAGTCCAGTAACCTATGCCACAAGAGTTCAGCTAGAAATTCGTTTCACCGATTTTTTCTGTATAAGTTATGTAACCTAACATAATGTGAAATTAATTGATTAAGGTGGAAAACTTGAATACTACATTGGTATTAATTATTTCAGCTACATCAACTACTCGCAAATTGCTGCTAAGCTCGTTCGGCGTGCTTTGAAGCCTAACTTTCAAGCTGATGCTCTCAAAAGGGATGATTCTACCGTCAAGTTTACCCAATGGAAGGATGGCAAGGCAATCAGTAAGTTGTCTACTTTTTCTTATCGTCGACTGGTTGTTCTATTTTACAAATACGATTTACTTCCCACTCTGGTTAATCAAATTTGTTTAAGATATTTCTTATTTGAATGGCAATCAAAATTAACTTAATGATTTTGCTCATATTCGTCTACTTCGTATACACAAATATTTAATAAACACAATTTGACCCAGAGAAGAGTCGTTAATTCCAATTGATTTTTTTTTTTTGGCAATACAAAGGCTGCACATGAATTTACCAATTGATTATATTGAATACAATTCGGTTCGGCTTTCATAGATTTTGATCACGTTTTATTGGGTTTCTTAACTACGGCAGTCACACAATTCTCTTAGTATTCCAATTAATAAAAAAACAGTTCACTTGGAATATGGAACAATCAGTCCTGTTTTGTATAGTTACAATACTTTAGTAAAATTTCCAGTTTGAACAGTTCAATTTATTCTAAAAATTCATTGAAATAGTTTGGTAATCCAGTTTTGTAATTTAAAAATCATCCAAATGATTTCTTGCATTTTTATTCATTTATTTTGACCTCATGACTTTGGCCAATGAGCTAATTTCACTATAAGTAAGAAATCCATTTTTATTCACTGTAAAATATAGCTACGAATATCTTTTTTAGTTACAAATTGCATCCTTACTTTTTTTCGTTCCTCATGATGCCTCTCATCTTTATTCATAAATGAATATTGCAATGGGTTAACAATATACTTTAGAAATCCGTGACCGATTCGAAGCTTTGCCTTTTGATTCAATCATAGCAGTTGAAGGATTAAAAGTTCAGATGTACTCCAAAGATTTTCACAAAATACTAAAATGTGACCCTTAATTTTAATATTTCTGATTTCTATTATCTGAGTAATTTTGTACCTTTTACAGCCGATAAATACTAAAGTCATCAATACGTAAGTTTATAGTTTCAAGTGTGATAAAACAAAAAACGCAAGTACTTGCATTTTGAAATGTTGTGAAAGTGTGAACTGATGTGTTATAATAATAATTATTTTAATCATTTACAAGTATCTATGTTTCATTATTAATCACGCATGGGACTTGATTACAATTTCGTGAAAACTAACCATCTGATTCAAGATTTTAAGCAACTAATCCTTTTGTCCAAACAATCAACAATTGATTATTGAATTAATACCATTTGAAGGCATGCAATATCGGTTGAGAATTGAATTTTTTCCCTAAAACGAACGAAGCCCTAATTATGCACAGACTGAGAGTTATGACTAAGATAGACTGAATAATTTTTTGAAAAATCGGTATGATTTATTTCAACTTCAGTAAAAGTTTAACATGTTCATTTTATTGTACGGTGGTAAAATCTTTACCTAAGTTCCAGTTATTTCGCAGCTGTATACAGCCATCTGACCAGGCTACGTCTTGACTATTGGACTCTTAGTCTCCGCCATTGGTCTTATTATCCTATTATATCGCTCTTGCGTGTAGTGGATCATGTGCATAATAGTTGACAGAGAGTAGAAAGTCCTTGTCATGATCGAATAGTCGAAGTAGCCTGATCCTGTCAGTCAAGTAGATGACACTCTACTGCCATCATATTACTAATCAATAGTATGATAAACTAATAAATATTCAAAAAAAAAAAAAACTTGAATTAACTAATTTCTGTTTAAAATGAATAACTTTGTTTCAGAGCAATAAACTACAACATTGTGGCACCATAGGGCAGTTCACCTGATGAATGCGGGTTGATTAAGAGTAATTCATGTATGATTATACCAGTTGTTATGTAAAATAAACACATCTTCACACAACCGGTAAATTTATTCTTTCGGTTCTCCATGAGCACTGGCGTCTCTGTTCTTTAACCGTCATCTCACAGCTGTGCCACTGTGTGCCTTGCAGTGAACTGAAAACAATGAAATGAATAGTACAACACTGTGTAAAGAGTAACACTTTGATGGTATTCAATTTGATGATGTAATGTTGGGCCAACGAACCTATGAACTCAGAAACAAGGTCGTTATCACCATCGCCACGCATCGTGCCTGTTATCTCATCATCTTCCACCATAGGTAAAAATAGTTGGATAAATTCCGGAGTGTATGGTGGTGCAATAGCCTCTAAAACCTAAAATGCAGATACAGATTTAGTAAAAATATAAAAAACACAGATTGCTGGAAAAGCCAAATCGGTGCTTACCTCGGTGACAAAATATCTAATAAGGGAAACGTCAGTGTCACTGCGTTGCCAGCACTGCTTAATATAGCATACAACAGGGACAACACATCCTCGACTCAATAAATTGACCATTCGGTCTATCAGCATCTTTTTCATCTCCAACTGAAATATTATAAGTTTGTCAAATACTGGGTCTTGCAATAATCGTTTATAGGAAGAGGCTTGCAAACTGTGAAACTGTGGGAAGTCTGCCTTGCTCTAGAAACTTGTAATTTCACACAGATACTAAAAATGTCTAAATTTAGGTAATAGTATTATGCGATAAAAATATAACAACTGGTAACTAGGTATTCACCTGAACAAGTATTTCGAGTTCATCCTGTTTGCTCTCAAATAACTGCACCAAGAGTTGAAGCACTTTTGGATGTAAGAGAGGATGACAGGCTACAACCTCGTCCAGAAGAGCCAAATGTATAGGACAGTGTTCTGTGCTCAATTTAAAATACGATGGTTCTGTTACCGTACATGCAACCCATCTGATCACACCAACGCTCACCACTGGAAATCTGTAATTACACATTTTATAGTTTTCTACCAATCAATCGTTTTGGAATTACGAAGCGTATGATTGCTTTGAGCTCAGATTGTGCTTACCTAATGCACTGATACAACGTGTTCAACTCGGCTATCAGTTCAGTTGAACCTTTATTAATATTGCAAATGTTATGAACTTTCTCGATGGCTTGCATCGTGGTTTTTAATTCATCTTTGTTGATCTTTCGTTGTGTTCCCTTCTTGGCTGGTGTTTCGCAAACACTAGCTGCATATGCCAGCAAGTTAATATACTTTGATTTATGCTCTGGGTTTACCTTTACTCCTGGCTTAAATAGAGCATCAACCAATAATTCTGTAGAATATTATACGACAATGAATATAGTAAAATAAAATTGTCCTGATTCACAGAAAAATAGATTTTCTTCAATCGACCGACTTCAATTTTTACTAAAACCTTCCAATTTTTACAGAGTTTCTAAATGCCAAAAATGTATTGCTACCTTGCCATTATATGTGACTCATAAAACATTTTTAGTTCAGTTCAAACTTTTTCACACATTTCAAAACTTTTCTAGAACCAATAAAATTTTGTCAAACTTGGAAGATTTCTAAATATGCGATTTTTACAGCTTCCATAACTATCTGTATTCCGTAATTATCAGTCTTATTTTTTTTTTATAACTAGTACGATTTTTAAGGGAGAATAACAGAATTAGACAATTGAATATTTACCTAAAAATTGAGGATTCCGAATTAATTCAACCGGAGGAGGTTCTGGGTTGGAGTAATTCCTAAACAATACTGTTATATCAGCCGGATTCAAAGTATTTCGTGATAACATCGAACCTAAGGCTTGACAAGCGCTTGGACTACCAGCTGCTCCGTTTAATGCCATTGTTATGGGAGTTACATCGTGACGGCTGAAAACGTATTCGTTGTCATGTACCAGTAGATCACATTAACCACAAATAAAACTGAATGATTTTTCTTACTTCTGTTGAGCGCACTTCGTAATCTCTTGTGAAAGTCGTTTCATTGTAAAACCGCCCCGAGGTTCTTGTGCTAAAATTTGTAACAATACTTGACTGTACACATATGTATGTTGCCCATGACAAACCATTTTCTGTAAGTAAAATTTTATGGATCATGAGTGATGTTTATGATTTTTGGCGGTCTGAAAAAAATGTTACTTCTTTTATTCTTATTATGAGGAACAACTTACGGCACATTCCTGTATGCTAGATTGCCAGTCCTCGGTATTTTGAAGGAATCCTGCAATGGCAGTTTTTAATACTCTCGAGAATACTTCTATTTGTTGTGCAGCTGTTGAAATGCTTGTTATTTCTCCTTGGAATCCAGCATCAGATATAAGCTAAGAGAAATGTCGTAATGGAAATGGATTATTTGATAACTTGCTATGTAGAGTATACATGATATTTTTACATCAATTATGTATAGTAGCAATTCGTGCAAACAGCAATTTTGCGCAAGGAATAACTATCACAATATCAATTATGAAATACTGGGAAGCTTTAACAAACTTATTAGCAGGTAAATAAATATTTTAAATGTTCTAATGAAATATAATTATGATTACTCACTTTTATGGTAAAATTTAACATCAAGCAATCAGGATATTCTTCAGCAAGTCTATAAATCAGTGAACGCCAAGTAGGATGTTGTATCATCTCTGTTAACCAGGCTGGAGTCTGTAAAGTAGAACAGAAATTTATTTACAAAATGATACATTTCAAGATTTTGAAACTAAGCACGAATGAAATTTGGAAAAAAAATTATAACTCACTTCACCCTCCTCAGTGAAAATTTTGTCAGCCTTTTTTGGATCAAACGTTTTAAGAATCATGTCTTTGAGATTATTTTCTACCATAGCTTGTACATCCGTTACTTTTACACCAGCAAGAATTAACCATTCGGCCAGAAGATTTGCCATCTGAGCACATGCCGTATAATTTTGAGACAATAATTCAATAACTTGTTCGGGATTACCGCCTGCTTGGAAATATCTGAAAGAAAATACTCAATTGAGATGATTTTCATATGCTTCACCAAGTGTGGATAGGCTTGGTCTTGTGTAAATAACCAATCGTAAGAACAGATAAATACAAATATACCAAAATGAAGCAAAAAACAAAATTAAATAGGAATTGTAAATTCAATGACCTCTCGGTTTGCTAGTCTTACCGTTTCAACTGAGTGAATATACCAGGCTCCATGATGTAGTCCGGCGTTTTAAACTTGTCCAAACATTCTTTAAGAACATCTTGAGGATTATCTGTTCCATCGTCACCTCCAAAATCGTCTGGGCCACCTCTACCCATGTCGTCTCCCCATCCTCCTCGATCCTCATCATAATCAGTCTCCATCTAGAATATTAAACACTTTATTGACAGATAGCTATTTGGTTATTCGATATTTAATAGAAATTAAAATTCAACGTATCTGGACTTTATACTTGTTACTTCGCTGAGAGAATTTCGAACAATTAAAAAAATATGAATATATGTTTAGATAGGACATGTTTCCTCAAGTACATATGCAATAAATAAAATATACATAATTTTGGAGAAATTATAGGTGAAGAGTAGGTTCTATAGTTTCATATGGGATTAGGGACAATGTTTAAGTCAACGCCAAGTTTTCTTTGCATTGTTAGCGATGAATGGTTGCTCAAATTTTTTAAATTCCAAAAAGCATCACTAACAGTACAATAAAGCTAAAATATGTAACTTGACAATTAGCTTTAGAGCTAGCATTACCCGTGTACTTAAAGTATACTGGCACAAGTAATTGCCTAATTTCAATCAAGAATGTCCTAAGATTTACTCAACTCCTTTGGATTGAAGTTTCTAAGATTATTTAAGGGTTTGTAACAGATAATTGTCAGTCAAAAGGAAATGCAAATAACCATTGCGAGCGATACGTGAAAACTGAGGTGCAATAAATTAACTTGCAAGAAGAAATGGTGGCATTAATAAACAAGAAATGAAAGATTGTATTAACTAACGCTGTGGTGTTTTCACAACAAGTCAACGGCAATTTTCAAGCTAAAGCTATCATCAAATTTGAGGTTAGAAATGTATTTGATGATGAAAAGTAGCTGCAATGTAGAGAAAATAGACAGTAATCCGGAGAAAATCACACGTCCGGTTGCAGTAGGAATATGTCTATATCTCTAGACGTATAGATAGAAAATTGATAGACTTTTACTGGATAAAATGAAGATTCTTACATCTCGCGCGTCAAATCGTATCAAGCGTTTCCCTCACAAATTCTTGTTATGGATCTGTACAGCAGTGAGCTGAGTGAGCTTCCAGTTAATCGCCTCGATCTTGGCCGCCATTTTCTAACGAAAAAAAATAGAGGGAAATTTTGAACACATATAAGTAGGTAGACACGTTATTGATAATAAAGAAACATATTACAAGCTAATTTTCAGCAGAAACGTTTATATAAGATATTTTTGAGAAAATATTCAGGATGTTATCATATTTGAGAAACCTGATCTAGTAAAAATGATGAAGTTGGAGAATAAATTGAAGTGACTCGGTCAATAAAATAGAACTACTACATAACCTCCGGTGAGTTTTTTTGTTTCAACACAATGCAGGGTCGACGAAATGCAACCCGATGACGCTCTTGTGCAATTCGATTATTCAGCGGACGCCAAGTGCAAATTCAAATTTCAGTTCTCGCTGGGTCGACGCGCGCGTTCAGTTTCAGTTGTCATTTGCGCTTGGTGCGCGCGGTTCTGCATCGTCCCGAGCAATGATACATCGATCATAACCTCATTAATAATTTTTCAGTATAATTGGATTCCCCGTATTCGTCATGTAAGCTTTTTTTTATGTAAGACTGGGTGTAATCGAGTTGTTGTGATCGTTCGTCGTCAAAGAACTGGTGCGTACTGTGCTTCTCACAGTACTGAATTCAAAGGGTGTATCGACTGAATATTCCTAGATGTCAAAAATATTTCTGACAGTTCAGTCTCCCATCATCCTCTCGGTTGCATCAATTAAGTGTTCAATTTTTCCAGTTGTAAAGAATCGCGCAACGGAACGACATGGCCATTTGATCAAGTCAACTATAAAACACGTAGGTATTTTTATACGTATAAATACAGTGATTGATATATACAATTCTACAAGTTTTCCACCTGGTTTCAATGAAATTTAATTCAAGGTGAACGTCCCAATTTCTAATCATTTTTATAAGGGTAGTGGCAATGTTTTCATGAATGTAACTAACGCAGTGAAAAAACGAAAAGTGTACAAATTTTCACATATTGATGTAAATCTCTAGTTTTTTCAAATTACTGCATAAATACGAAAACTTGGAACTAGATGAAAGAAAATTCAAACGGCACGTAGTACAAAAATATGACCATTTCTGATTAATCGAAAAATTCGCACAAACGGTTTTTCATTCATGACGTCTAATTAATTTGTATTAAAAAACAATCTTTAAGGTACTTCAACGCACAGCTTAAACCATATCATTCGTTCCATATGTTAAATCAGATCTTAAGGAATCAGAAATTGGATCAACTATCTTGCAAGGCGATTGAAAACCTCCAGTGTGCTATAAGTACCTACTTAGGAAGCCAAAACTAGTTGTAGGATGTGATTTGGTATTGATACCTTTGTTGCCACGTTTCAAACAGAGCTAGCAGTCTTATCACTCGCATTGATAACATTCTTAGCAGGTGTTTATTGTATCCAGCTGCCACACCAAGACAAACTTCATAGATCTGTAATTTCTAAAATAATCAGATTGAACTTGATAATCAAATTATCGATATGAAGTTGCATTAAATGGCAATCAATGCAAAACAAATAGTTGATTCTAAACCACTGACAATTTGAGAAATACAAAAAAACTATAAAAATTTCCATTAAAACAATTGAAAGTTTAAAAAATGGCATAGAAATTATTGTTTAATGTTACAAAAGTTGATCTAAATTTACCGAGTCTTTGTGTAGATACAATACTTCCTAGTTCTGTTCCTTATAAGTAAAAGAAAAAAAAGTAGAGTAGAATATTAGATTATTTCAGTAAACGTCAATAATCCAAATCGTCTATGTTGTCAATTACATTTAAACGCAAAGTAAAAAAAAAAAGAAACCAATCCAAGTTTTAAGTATCATTTCGGATAAATATGCTATTGCGAAGTAACACACTGTTCACCAAAGCTGACTTTAGACATGTATCTAAACTTGAACTCCTGAACTTGTAATTTTTCTTTCATAATGTTATCTATTTTTACTCATGTTTACTCGGCCCTGTTTTGCTCGTGACAAAAGAATTTCAAGCATCCTGAAGCCAACAAAGTTGTTTATTTAATGTAAGATGAAGCAATCTCTGGTAATACACGTGCTTTTCATTTCAAATTGTGATTTAAAAATCTAGAGAAACCGAAAAATGAAATTTCAAAGTTTGTTATTTCTGATGGAAAACTTAGTGGCGTTTTATACTTTACTTGCTTCACTGATATTCAGGTAATGGATGTATAACAGTGTGTGTAATTTTATGCGCATAAATATTCTTGGTACTAAGCTCAAATTTATGGGCATAATTTATCACCTGTACTAAATATTGATCCATATTAGTCTGCAATTGAATAATTTACGTTACACCCTACATTATATTGATACCGATTATTTTTGAACACATTCTCATGCAACTCGTTGAACATTTGTATGCATCTCATGATTCAATAATAACATATTATAAGCTCAATAGAATAATCAACCTGAACATTTGTTAGATCAGCCTATTATCTCTGATTGTATCTCATCTCTTCATTGCATCCTCCGGATCTTTCCACGTGAATTGATTCTTTGAATTTATTCTTTATTACCTCTATTCTATCCGTTTGAATTGATTATTATTTTTCAAAACGCCTCTGAGATGCAAATAATTTGAAAGATTTTCTTTTAAGGTCTTCGGAGCTAAATATTTTAGAAGAGCACTGCTAACTTTAAAAGTCTATAAACGTTCGTTGCTTTGCATCAAGCATGACTAAATTTTCATACCTTATGACGATTAGCAATTTATTTCTGAAAATTGATGCCTAGTTAGTTTATTGAATTTTTACTTATTCATTTATACAGGCGGCAAAATTAATGACGAAAGTATAGATTACATATTTACGTGAATTTCCTTTAAAAATACCCATTTTTCTAATTTTTTTACACATCATTATCAAAAAGAGTTTAATTTTTAGGAGTATCCCGGTGTCAGCGAAAAAAATAACTGATAAATGAGGTCGTCCACCATCTGTGTACCCGGTTCCGTCCCTCTGGAATCACCCTTGCAAAATGACAATTTTATGCCAAAAAATGACAGACCCATGGATCCAATGGAAGATATGCAACGGCTGCGTAATGTCACGCTCAGCAAAACTGTCGGCCTGTACAGATTGCGCGGGGATCTTGGATCCGGGAATTTTTCCAGAGTCAAAATGGCCATTCATCATCCAACTAATGGTGAGTAAGTTTGCTTTACCTCATTCCACGCCGGTTTCGAAGTAAGTGTTACATTTCTGAAATTCAACAAGCTTTCAATCACGCCTTTGAATTGTGTGATCACTTTTGTTCAAATGAGTTTATGGCATGGTCGTGTGTCGTTTGGCAATTTTATAATCTTTCCTCAGATCATATACATACTCAAATCAGATATGTGCGACAACTAATTGTAAAGAGCTCGTTGCGAAGAAAGGATAAAAAAAAAAATGAATAAAAAAACATCATCTAATAAACGTATTGATAATATTTGCATAAGCAAACTGATGTGAAATTACAGAGCGTGTGGCGATTAAAATTTTGGATAAAACGAAACTTGATGAAAAGACACGAAAGATGCTGGCCAGAGAGATAGCTACTATGGAAGGGATTTGCCATCCACATGTAATACGATTGTTTGAAGTTGTTGAAACGTACGCAAGAATCTATCTTGTTACCGAGTATGCTTCTGGCGGTGAACTTTTTGAGAAGATCTCCGTTCAGGGCAGATTCAAAGTACGTGTGTTACTTATTAATGAATTACAATTGAACCCAATGCTTAGAATAACTAAATTGAAAAGTTTCAGACTTAAAATATTTTGATATGCATGAAAATGGCGGTCTGAGTATTATAAATTTATACGATATATAACTTTCAGGAAGAAGAGGCAAAGCTGTTATTTGTACAGATTTTATCTGCGGTAAAATATATGCATACCCTGGGATTCATTCATAGGGACATAAAAGCAGAAAACGTTTTCTACGCAGGACCTGGTAAGGTAGATTCTCACGTGTCTCCACCATTTTGTAATGATAGAATTTGCAGTTGAAAACCTTTACATGCTGTTCCAAAATTACGAAATAGTATTTTTGCAAATGGGAAAAAATTCGGTGATACTATGAAGATTGGAAATCACAGAGAACATTGTTTACAGATAAAATGACACCAAAGCTAATTTTAGATACGTAGGATTCCAATAATCGACCGATGAAACATGTTGCGAAGGATGCGAGGTATCGAGTAACTTGTCAGATTTTTTTTACCATTACGATAAAATTTTTGTTCAAGGTCTGATAAAACTGGGGGATTTTGGATTCAGTACACGTCTTACCGATGGGCCTGATCAGGTTTTAAAGACTTTTTGCGGCAGTCCACCATACGCAGCCCCAGAATTATTTCGGGATGAATCATATCTCGGGCCCTACGTTGATATTTGGGCTCTGGGAGTATTGCTGTACCTGGTAGTTACCGGCACGATGCCTTTTCGGGCCCGCACTGTTCTTGGTCTTAAAACTCTGATACTTGAAGGAAAGTTTGTCACTCCTGACCACGTCAGCTTGCCCTGCCAATCGTTGATTTGTAAGCTCATTTTCACTAATCACTTGTACAACTGTTAAGCCGTGCTAAAGTCCCTGAAAATACCAAAGAAGCTTATCCTGTAAACAGTCGTTACATGTGCAAATTACTTGATAGGTGGATTGTTGTGTCAAACGCCTCTGGAAAGGTTGACAATTGATCAGATGCTGGCGAGCGAATGGCTCAAAGATACTACCGTACCTCCACATACCCCGTTTCAAGATTGTCTTTTACTGCCTACGATTACCAGCGATCCTAATCAGGTATGTATATAATGTTTGCATCGGACAGAAATTTGGCGTAAACAGTGAATGTGAAATTTGATAATTCTGCAGTAATCTGGTTTATTTATAAGGTATACCATTGATTATTTCAGATTCCTGGAATCGAGCGTGTGGCTCGATTAATGTTGGAAAAATTAGGTATAGATGGAAATTTATTAGCGACGCATGCTGACAAAGGTCCGAGGTCCAGTGTAATTGGAACATACAGGATAGTTGTGCACAGATTAACAAAACCTCCACGGAACCCGGTGCAACCAGACACGTCGAGTGTCCCGAAAACATCGCAGTCGTTAATAACTAAGAAAGGACTAAAATCCAAGATGTGTTTGATATTATGATCACTGGATAGATCAGTAAAAAAGCATGAATAAATGTTAAAACTTATTACTTGTATGACCTAAGAAGATGAGTCTTTTCACTATGAAAATTGAGAGAAAATTTGGTTTGAAGAAACTGAACTTCCTCGATACTACGAATTGACCAGTCGGTGGAGACTGGCACTAGGAATGAGTCCTAAAACAAACGAAACTATTAGCAATCGTATAATAGTGGAGGATATAAATGTACTTGGACTCTAATCCTAGAGGCAATTTGGAACAGAGGTATCCAAAATCAAGCTCAAACAGTAGTTTTCTTTGATTAGAGAAAAATTTGCAAGGTGTTTTTCAGGGCCAGCTCTTGGCAGCCCTCAACACCCGTACCGTGTAGCGGTAATAAGCTCGTGTAGAAATGTACTTCGTTTAAACGATGCACGATATTACATGATAAATTATTAAGTACAAACGTTATCAGACTATTGCTCATCAACATTATTTACTATTGTAACTTTTGACAGTTGCGTGTATATAATTGCTATCATCGATTTCTTTTAACTCTCGAGGTATGTACATATCAGGAACTGCTTCACAGTGATTGATCACATTAACAATCTTATTAATAATACTTGGCGTTTAACTGTCAAGTGCACTTCAACCTTGCACTTCAATTTATCTTTTTATTTTATCGTATTATTTATCTTTCAAGTAACATTCAAGTTGTACAATAAAGTACAACTTCATTGTTACTTCAAAGATAAATATAAAATATTACCGTTTGACCGATTCATCGTAAATCCATGTATTTAAGTTTGAAGTTAAAGTTAAGTTAAAATCAAGACCACCGCATAAGCCTAGCGTAAGGAATATTGAATTTCATAGAAAATGATTCTATGTGAAAATTTCAGTTCACTTTGTGAATAACATTCACACGATCGACGGAAAGACTTGACTGGGTAGAACAGTATCCAAATAATACACACAGCTTCTACCAAAAAGCAAAAGAGAGTTGTCCTCGGATAAATTATCCTTAGATAGTTACAGTACTTTACTGTACTTAGTACAAATGAACGTTACCCCATAAAGAGGTTTAGTATTAGAATGGTAGCCTTATACTTGTAAATATTTTCGAGGCTGTAAGATACTATTTTCACGTACCTATATAGAAGCACAGAGTTATCGACTTGAGTTTAAAGAAATTCTTTCTCTAACTCAACGTGGTGTAATATTGAAACTGGTCATGAAAGTGGGCTGTTAGATTTCACGTTTTGTTGAATTCAAAACGGAAATGCTATTTCTTTCAATGCCTTGAAGCCGTATCCTAGCAAATCCGTGTTGAAATAGATTTTGTAGCATTAAGAGGTGTTATATTAGGTGTATATTAGTTGTATATACCTTAAATTTATATTATTGGTCAAATTTTCGTGTATTCTTTTCTTTTATTCATAGATTTTTCCACTAATTACGTCTTTAGATGTGCTCAGGGTGAATAATATTGCGTATCTTATAAGACAGAGTACTTGTCATACCATTTTTTACAAGCGGAATCTCTTCAAAATATATACTGAATTTGATTGAGAATCAAATATTTGGCGTAACAACGTTATTTTTTTCAGTGTCAATTTTGATTCCACTTCTACTTTTTGTATTAATTATAATTTGTTATTATTATAATTCCGTTTTCAAAGTGGCCTTGCATATCCAAATTTAAGGTATATACACATATATTTATGTATACAATATTAAACAACGTAGTTGCTGGACAAACTACGAAACATTATCAATAAGGATATTTTCCACAAGTAAAATTTCCGTTTGATTTACATGCATTGCGCTGGCGCAATTTAATCGTATTGTTCAAGAAAATTGAATCAATGTCAAGACACTATTTTCTAGATATATTTCTTCAAGTTAACCCTACAAATTTCATATTCTATAGGTATGAATTGGATTCGCATGAATTATGGTGATGTATAATAAATGTGACAATATGAAATTTGAAATTCTATAAAAAAAATTGCTTTCGCCGTGCTATGATTTTGTAATAAACTGAATATGAACATGAGCTTTAATTCTGTAGTCGATGTATGAAAAATTTTATCAATACATACGATTATGGTAAATGACTGTAGTCACGCATTTTTCGTGGCTGAAAACCTTGATTTATTATTCATGCTTAAACGCATATCACGCTTTAAGATTCATTTTAAAAAAATTGCATTGTGGTTTATTTACCATGTTTTCAATTTCCAGAGCACTAACCTTTACCGTAACTATGATAATATATGAGGATATATTTCTCAAATTAAGTTTACGCGAAAAGGCTCGAGTATAATGGTTTTTAAGGTAATAATTTCACTCTGCACAATCCTTTGAGAATCCACGGGTAGTATATGAAAAATCGAGAAACTCTTAATATAATGTTAAACTTCAATGAATAAAATGATTTTTTCTTCCTCTGAGAAAATGTGAAATCAGAAAAAATTGTGACTGTACATGATGATTTACGAAAAATGTGGAAAGGAAATTTTTTAAATTTACACAGTGTAGAAATATATGCAGCCTATAAATTCTTACACTCTTCTTTTGAGAATAAAGTTTTCTGCACCACTTTTCGTACACAAGACTCGAAATACTAATTGTGCTACCGTTTCAAAATGAATTATTTTTAATTACGCCTAATTTTTATCATACAATAAGTGTTACATAGTTATTGTTGTGTATATAATAGAATGCAATATGTGATAATATCGAATATACTCAGTGTTCCCTTAAAAAATTTTGAATTTATTATTGTCCAAAATCATTATTCCCTTTTTTTTACAGGATTAAACTTTGAAAATACCTAATTTTATTCACTAATAGTAAGTCAGGCTTAGAGTTTGAAACACGAACTTTTCTACTCATACAATATATAGACACAGTGAAAAGTCTCTGAGATAAATATGTTTTGGAATTTTGTAGACAGTTTACCGAACATGCCCAGCAAATAATTGTTTCACATTTGCATTATTGGTAAAATTAGAAAATCTAGAAGAGTACTTTTGGTGTTCTTTTTATCATCTGGTGATGTACTTTCTTTCTTTGTCGAAATGGCTGAAAGGTCGACGATGTCCCTTACATCGTTTAGCAGACAGACATCAATGTGCAAACTTTTGCGCTCCTGCTGTACGTTCGTGTCGATCTGAACCGTTCAAACGCTAACAAATATCCTTTGAAAGATGTTGACGCTTGTATCAATTTGATAATCAAAGGAAAAAATTAAGGCTGTACGTTTATAATGATTGAATTCTGCTTCTCACCTAACGTTTAGATCCAAAAACTCTGAATGAAAATCTGTACATTGGCTCCATATTTTACCTGAATGTTTTAGCATCTCAAGCCTCTGTTGGACTGTTCGTTTGATCACAAGCTTTTTTCTCTGTTCTACGCTGAATTTTCAACAGTCAAGACTCATTTTAGATGTCATTCTAAATGCGTCGTTGAACATAAGAGTATATAGTTAGTTGTACGAATAATTATTAAATTCTCTAGTTAGTCTAGCTATTTAAACCTGAGGATTCTGTGAAAATCAGCTATTACTTAGAATAATATAAATCTTCAAAAGATCAAGAGATCTTTTAATTTTTTCTATTACTAGGAAAAATTCAGTTCCTCCGTGTGGTTCAGTTATTCATACAAATGCGAATTAATTGTATAATTTACCATCAAATCCTGTCTCTTTCTTAAGTATTACACGAAATTTTTTTTTGTCAAGTATTATATTTATTGCTACCGACTGCGAGCTTCTTTGGCTGTGTTATGATTTGAATTTACTCACGAATTAACTTTATCAAAAATCACCAAATTTCATCACCGACATTTTCTATTATTAAAACACGATAAACAAAAGCGTTTTCTAGTAAATTTTGGCATCAACTTCATAACAAAGACCTTCTCAATCTTGCCAAATTATTTCTCAACGTCACAATCCTAACGTTTGTGAAATTCAAATTATACGTTTGTTTACTTTCAAGTCATAAAAAGATTGTACACCACTACAGCTAAGTTCAAGATCTACTATACCTAAATAAATTTATTGGCTGATTACTATTTTTGAATTGATTATCCTTAGTAATAAGTCAATTTTGTTAAATACATAAGCGAACTTTATTGTTATTATTATTATTATTATTATTTATATGTATATATTATATTGTATAAAAAAGAAAACGTACGTTTACGAAAATAACACAAGACTGGGCAGTGTTCTATTATACAGGTATATTGGTTGTGGAATAATTTGGCTGCTTCAATGTACGCCTTCACCTATTCGCACTGTATACGTCTGTTTACTCAGAGATGTATAACTAATTCCAAGGCATTCTATGCAAAATCACTCACACTTCAGTTTGGCAGTTTTTGAGAAACAGTGTGTCACCAAAATTGAAATCTGCCAATCGCTATGTTTCTAACACCGTTCAATATTTGGGAAAAGTACCTGCATGATATTTAGTTATGTTGGATCGAACAAGACGACACTAAAATAATAATTCAATATCATATGTTACCTACATTTAATGAACTGTAGTTGATTAAGCAAGGGATGTCCCTTCGCGATTGTAAAACTAAAATGAATTATTGTTTGTAAATGTTACATCTAGTTATTTTCTGTTTTTCATTTTTTTTTTTTTTCTTCGTAACCAAATATTAATGTTAAATTTGTCTTTTAAGCAATACTGAACTTAATTTTCTTTCAATACTAACAGGACCACCATCCAATTATCACGTAATCAGTTTGGGCAGTTGTACAAAAGTATGTGCCGTTTCATATGAAAGTGGATCCTTGTATGAAAGTTTTTTATACTGGAATATGTATATAATATGGGTATTGATTTAAATAATTACTTTTTAGTATAAAATAGTTGGCTACATTTATGTCAATATTATCCGCGTTATATACTTCGGAGAGTTTCATATTGTTACATCTGAATATTGGTTTCCGTCTTTGGAATTTTATCAGAATGGTAAGTAAAAGTTCATCTAAAAGTGAACAATGGTGAAAAATCGTTGACAACACATTAATGTAATTAGAACGAAAATGAATCACACTTTGTGTGTTTGACAGCATTATTTCGAAAAATTAAATTTAGATCAAAAATTATAATTTGTTACGCTTATCTGTTACAAGTCGCTTTATAATGTTCATAAAATTATTAAATAAACAACAAATTTTCAGGTCGTACGATTACGAATCATAAAATATGACCCATATATTTAAAGATATTCCTGCCAGTTTGACTGGAAACTTTTGTTTTGTTCTTTCAGAATTATTTGCTCGTTAAATTATTATATTAATAGCTGCTAACTGTGAAGTGGACAAAGGACCAGACTCTAGACCTTGTATTCTTAACGAGGTTAATGTTGCTTTTTCTTTTTTTCTCAGATACAATGAGAAAACAAGAGATTTCTATGAAGGAAACACTCTCCAATGAATCAAACTTCTTTTCAATTAAGTAAAAGCAACTCGTGAGAATTACAAAGCATACTTCAAAAAACGACAATCATTAAATCCCAACTAGAGTTTGATGAAAAGTGCAAGTGACATATAATTCTGTAATATGTTGCAAATTTTAATTTCTGAAATTATGCATTTGAACAGCAAATTTTCGGAAAAAAAAAATTAAATCAAACTTCAAGTTTTTTTTTTTTTTCATTTTACATTACTATCACAGAAAATAAAGGATAAATTCGCTGCGAAAGTAGAATCTAGAGCCTGATAAAGTGAGATGAATTGCTTCATATGCTACGTTACCAGGTGTAGCGTAATAGCTTCGATTTAGTTATATGGAATCCATGTACGGAAATTTCAAACCGCTTTACGTCTTACGTGGTTTATCCTAATCAAAAGAATAACTTTCACCGTTTCTAACGCACAATATATACAAATAATTATACATGGTACATACATGGCGACTACCTTAGCTCTTTAAGAATCATACTATAAACGTTATTCTCTTGTAAAAATAAAAATACTTCCTATTTGTACATGTACACGTTATACATACAATTTTATGAACAACTAAAGATTGGTATCAGATTCGGTGTACTGACCAACCGTGTACGCCACGACAGTTGCATGATCCAGTTTACCCGGTACCATTGAAATCTTTTCCAGCATTTTTTTACGCCGATTTCTTTGTTCCAATTTTGATAATTGGATCATGTGGCCATCTTTTTGCTGAGCATAATACAGATCTGGATCTTCTAGAATACGACGTTTTGCAGCTGTGATCCTCACCTAAAATACAATTGTAACAACTTGCTTTGAGAAATTTCAATTTTTATTTCAAATAGTTATTTTGAAATTTGCCTCAATGTTTCATTCGACAAGGAAGGATTAAATCGATCGCTTAGAGTTGAGAATGACTTCGATAACCGCTGTTCCTTTACAGTGGAATGGCGAAATTTTCATTTTCAAGAGAATGATCTCAATTTGAAAATACTTGAAGTGACTTCTAAACTCTGGTATCATCAGCGATTTATTCGCTGAATTGTTAATAAACTTACCGCAAAATCGAGAAGTAATTCGCAAAGACGTCTGGCATTATCGCAAGGTGGTCCTTCCCCGGATACTCCACGCCTCAACAAATCCTCCATTCTTAAAAGAGTCAGTTCGTGCCTTTGATAAGCCTCAACGACAGGTAATCCACTGTTGCTACTACCGATCGAATCTGACCTTCTTAAATTTTCGGCAGACTTACGACGAGTTCTGGTCCTACTCTGGCCCTCATGCTTGACACTTTTGTCAGAACTTGCAGTGTTATTGGTAGGTAATATGGCAAATTTTCCCACTACTGGATCAAAGTTATCCGATATTCCATCGCTGGTTAAAAATACTATATCGCCTTTTTCCACCTCGGTCATAGACAAAGTCAGATTATTCAACTCTGGATTAGAACCGTCGACCGGACCCAAAGCTCCCAATGCATCTCGCATATCTCGCATGCAGTGAATGTCGTGAGAGCCTTGCGTTATCTCCCTTACACCCGTTCGTCTGTACAGAACAACATTTGAGTAGATGGAAGAACGTTAATGTCGACATTGACAATCGATTCATTTCGTTTAATGCTTTAGAAGCAAAAGAAATTTTTGTGACTAGTGGAACTTTTGTTTTTACCTGGAATAAACGTACGCCAAACTGTCGCCAACGTTGCACGTACACGCCACGTACCTTTCGGTACGACAATTTGACCCAGAGTTGGTACGCAGTAAGGGTAGTACAGCACATACTGTTAGAGTCGTGAGCATTCCTTGCTCCTGTAGAATGAGAGAATGCGCCGAGTGAAAGGAGCGTAACAAAGCCACGAACACGTCCCTAGTCGTAGTTACTCCACCGCCTGGTGCTGACGAGAAAAGAGCCTTGTTCAAGTATTCTATACTCCCGTGCACCGCTGCTCGAGCGGCAATGCTTGCTTTTGGGCCTAAGATAAAAAGTCGATGAGTCATAATTGTAAATAATTCTTGTTCGCTGTGTTGACATTCATGGATCATGAAGTATTTTGTCAAAATTATACCCCAGTTAACGCCATCAGCGAGACCCAAAACGGCTGCCTTTGGTCTAGCCGAGATACCAAAACAATCGGCAATTGGTTCTCCGTTGTTGATATTTGTCGTTGGATTCTTCTCATACAGCGTGGTCGCCACTCCGTAGGCTAAATCGTGAGGCCTGAACCAGTCTGATACGCAAGCTATTTCACCGTCAGATGTTGTTCCTAAACAGACATTTGGAAACCGTTAGAATTTATTGACATCAATTTTTCAAATTTTGTCTTCTATTCAATTTACTGAACATCGCCAATGACATACTTTATGAAAATTTGAATATGGATATAAAGATGCTACGTTACTTGCATGGAAGTGTTTATTTTTTGACTGGTCTACATTTGTTGGCACTCTTACTCCACCTCTTTGGATAATTATTTATAATTTGCCAAGTATCAAGACTATAACTACTACTTTAGAATTCTTGGATGTAATAAAGCTGCATCCCAAACAGAGAATAAGTAAGTTCAAATCGTAGATGTTGGAAATACACACGATTTTCCAAGAATTCTACTTGATACTAGCAAATAATTCAAGCATACCGGTAAAGTCACTAAAAGTGATTCAGGGCACAATTTCTTAGCATTATCTGTCATCTGTATATATTATAATATGCACAGACTTTCATTAGAGTCATTTTGACTAAAAATCTAAGTCATAGAGTGAACTCATTGATGCTAGTTATTTACTTCTGTTACCCCTTTCATCTTTTAACAAATAATTTCTGGCTAAAGATCGCATGTCATCTGTATAAATAAAAACCCCCTTGCCAGCTTAAAACACTGATTGAAAGTATATGAACATCGCTGCTATTCCGGAGTAAATCACATCACTAGATGTTTGGATTTTTAGGTGCTTCGGTTTTAAATTAACCAGGAAATATGCGTTCACACTGGATTTTGATGATTAATTTATTTCGTAATACCAATACCAATACTGTTTTCTTGATTCTTCCAATACTCTACGAATATAGCCCACTATTGTTTCATCATTGTCATTTTTCCATTCCCTGCATTCCGCAAGTTTTGTAAGTACCCTTGACTTGTGAATAAATGTATCTGTCCAAAAATATTACTAAACATGCAACTACTATGATTTCAGCCAGTATAAAAACATTCTAAGCATATCATTGAATGACAGCAAAATGAGTAAATCTACCCCATCAGTATCAATAATCTACTCTACCTACATACTTACAAAGTATATGAAGTGATAGTTACGTAAAGCGCATAACAATGTGCTTTAAATAATAAGTTTTATAACTATCGTGATAATAATAATGATAACAATAAAAGTAAATACTATTATCGTGTCAAAGAGCACTAATGACGAAAATTATAAGAGGTTGCAATAATGGGCTTATTAATGATCCATTAGCATATCGAAGGTTTCCAGCACATGCAAATAATGCGAGGATAAACACCTTTTTTTGCCTTTCGAAACGGAGCTGGAGCACTTTTTGATTTCCTCAATGGATTCATCTCAGAAGCAAACTCAGACGGTGGTGGAATTATGTCGTTTTTGAAATTCCCTTCCTTGGAAGCATCCGCAATATCATTGCTTATATTTTCATCATTGAATTGCATACCATTGTCATTCAGACTATCGTCAAAGCTTACATTTGCCTGTTTGGTAGGTACAAATGTACTTTCTGGTATGAAACTGGTCGTTTCAAATGTAAAGTGTTCTTTGGATGTGAGACTGAACTGAAAATTGTCCAACTTTTCTTTGATTTTAGCATCATAATCAAACGTATCTTCTAATTTGGAGGTTGAATCTTCAGCGACCATAACATCCGTTTCTAAATTATCAATATTCTGCCTAGGCAGTCCTCTGACTCCCACATCAGATTGATCTCTCGATGTTGTATAATCTTTGCAGTCATCGTCCAACAAATCAGTCTGTTCGTTATTGCAATTGGATTCCAAACTATCCAACAAGTTTTCATTAGAATACTTGGAATCTGGATCATATAACTTTCCAGCGGCACGAATTTTAATTGAACTGTTGTCGATGGGACAAGACGGGGAATCACTTGGGCGAATCATAAACCATCGATCGTGAGCCACAGAGAATATACAGTCCATCGATGTATTTACTGTATTCAATACATGCAATGCTCTTATCAAAATGTAAAAAAGCTTTCCCCTATTTCTCCGATACAGATAACTTACAATGTAATACGAATAGTTCATTTTACCACGTTATATGATACCAAAAATAAAAGCAAACGTGAACTCGCCAAATAATTTTAAAAGAATTTATAAATTTATTTGCGAGTGTTCAATCTTGCTTTTGAATATATCTGATGTTTCGTTACATACCAGTTCTTTCATGGTCGGACTGTTCCAAAATATCAATGTAGTCAACGTCTGGATCGCTGATACTTAAATGCCGCTGCTTCAAGTTTACCGTGGTCAAACCCAGATCTGGGCCTGTTAAAGCTGCAAATACTTCCTCCCCATTATCCAAGGTACATAATGGATACGATGGTAGCTCCTCCGGATTACGCCCATGCAGTATTACTGGACCCTCCATCTTAATCTCCAATCTGCATAAATAAGAATAATTGTCAGGATAATTTCATATTTCATTCAATATGTCTGGTCTAATCTTATTAATAAAATTCCTAAAATCACAATATGAGATCAATTAGAAAGACTAGTAGGGATTGAAATTGAAATACTTATACAAGATTATTATAAAACATTCATATTCGAACTATCCCAACTTTTCCACGTTTTTTAGTTCAAACAGTAACTTTCTGTTCGTTCAATTCTGATTCTAAATATACACTTGTTGAAAAAAAATACATCTAAAATAATTTCCATGCTGTTTAATTGATTATACACCAATTGATGAAATTTTGTTATCAACATCATAAAGCTGTGTATAAAGCTCTATGAATCATAACGTAAACAAAATCTACCTTGATACAATTCCCCAAAATCCAACAGTTCTTATCATAGTAGTTAAACTAGTATGTAAAAGATTATCAGTACTGAAAGAGAAACTTTAGATGTTTGACAAGATCCATTGACGTTTGTTTCTTGTAGGTATGTACATTGTCAAAATTTTATAAATGATATAATTGGTAAGGTAGAAAATTATGGCAATTACACTATTTGTTATTTACAAGCAAAATCACGTGATTTTCAAGATATTTTGGCAACATTATACAGAGAAATGTGGCAGCGGTAATTTAAATTAACGTTTCTAGTCATACGACAATGTTTAACCATTGACCAATTGAATAATAACCCTAGCAGTAAGTAAACATTGTTGAATGATCCTCGGTGCAAAAAAAAAAATAGTTTTTTATACAAATGAGACGTCTTAAAGCCTGAAACTGTTTCAGGTGTGCAATTAAGGTGTGGTGACATTGAATTAAAGAACAATTTAAACAGAGTCAGACAGTATTTCTATACAAGTACATAACACTTGCATACCTTTATTGTTGCCAAACTTAAAAGAGACTCACAATGTTGTTGACAACATCAACAATTGCGTGTGAAAATAGTGTAAAAGAAATTAAAAAAAAAAAATGAAAGAATGAAATAATTTGATTCAAATGTATATTGTGTGAAGTGATTGAATACACATACCCATTCAGGTATCGAGTAATGAAACAACCGCCAGGTAGGTCCTGCGGAACATTTCTAGGACTACGTGGAGAAGATTCACCGTGGCCGATATTCTCAACAGCAGCAGCAAGATTGCTGACAGACAGCTGACGCATAAATCCAGCAACGCGTTTTCGTAAACTCGGCATTTTAACAATCAAGGTATTACTTCAGATTCCTTAAATCGAACAACTGACACATTTTATCACAACTTTTAATACTGTCAAATGGAAATAAGGAAGATATGCTGGACCAAAAGCATTTTTAAATCGCAACCAACTTGTGTCAGACACTTATAGCAGCCATTTTGGAAAGAATGTCAAATCAACGATAGGTAGATAGGAAACGGAAAAGAGAACGACGAATTCCCACTTCAGAAATTGGGATGGTTGAAGGTTGAATGGGACTTCGTTCGCGTGTTTCGGATTTTAACCCCTAGGGGCGCTGTATCGTAAACATCGTGATACAGCGCCCCTCCTCGCCCCTCCAAACAGATATAGGTTGAATAAGCTGATTTACCCGTAATCCGGTACTTTCAGATAATCATATTTCTTTTTTACCGAAACGATTAAGCCTTTATTTATTTTCTTCAAATTATTTAAAATAGTTTTGAACCATTGAAATAGATGCAGATCTAAATTTGAATTAATTGAGTCCAATGCATCTCGAGCTGAAGTATTTTTCTACTTGCAAAATATTCTACATGTTTTAATTGTTTAGACTGCTGATCGTATTCCAAAAAATAAGACCCCGATTAACACGGTAAAAATCATATTAGAATGATCGGTGGAGTCAAAGAAATAAATGCAATATCTACGATTTTTAGCATTATGCATTATGAGATCGGTTTTGTACACGTACATTAGAAAACTTTAGCTTAAAGAATTTCTTTTTTTTTTTCGTTTTGTCATTTTCCAGATCTTAAGGATAATTGAGTAACTTCACTCAAATGCCTTATCATGCGGGTTAACATGTGTGAATAAATTATTTAATTATCGAAACACTAAAAGATTACTACGTTGTCATGTTTCCTTTTTCAAAGGTTCATTTTCATAAGCCATTGGCAACCCAATACGGCCTTTAGCTGCGATTTTAACAGAATCCTGCCCTAACTTTTGTTCAAGTCCTTGCCAACTTCTGTTGAGTAAATAGTCAGCTCCTCCCTTTCCAATCGCAACAGTGCCAGCTGACTTTGACACTAATTTCCCCATGCCGTTGACTGGAGATTCGTCGTTGGTTAAATTCCTGATAGATCCAGAAATTAGTGATACATCTGAGTCACTGGAAGTTTCAAGAGGTACATAATTAAGCCCCGTGGAAAGGATATGCCGAAAGTCCATGCAATATTGCGTTGAGAATGCTCTTGAAGCGTTGAACGCTATTTCCACTTCGAAAGGTGTTAACATTGGTTTGAAGAAATCTCTCGAATCGTATACAAGGTTTTCTGGACAAGCTATCACCACAAACGCATCTATCTATAATACAGAAAAGTTTCACCATTAAATAAGTGTAATCATTTTGTACAGATTGATTATCTGCAATCATCATATGGTAGTATGAAGAGTAGTAATTGAAGTCAGCTATATTTACCTCAGGGAAATTAGCCAATTTTGCTGGATTTGGTTTGCCAACGCATACAATGTAGCTCTTTTTATTTTTTCGTTTAAGTACGTTTTTTACTGCTGCAATAGATTCTAAGTAATTTTTTATGCCGAGCGTTGCCACCACTATACCGACAACACGAGCATCCTTCAATTTTTCGACTAGATATCTCCTTCTTTTAAGCCATATTGAATCACTTGCCGTAAAGTGAGCAATTTTGCTACCATCAAAATGGTACCAACTTTCAACCGCCATTCCTAAAGCTAAATTGTTCAAGGTTTTTCCATTTGGACCCAAAAAAATGGCCTTGTAGTCATTTATATTGTAACCAGCATCCAACTTGTAACTTCGGCCAAGAAAAATTTCACTGTCCACGTCACCGGAGTCTGTGTACCTCGTGTTAGAGGAACAATTCAATTTGGTCAGAGTAAAATTTTTGTACGTAGATCTCAGAGTATTATAAATGCATTCTGTAAAAAAAAAGTGCAAATTGTTTAGTATAATATGCTAATAATTTTACAAAATTTTGGGTGCCTGTGAAATCAATAAATAAAAATATTTACCAGCTAGATGCGCGTAAGACACGTCATAGAAAAACAAAATCCTCTCCTCTTCCATTTCAAAATGTTGCTTGAACTCGGCAACAAATAATCGTATGTCAAGTTGTTGCTTAGGCAATATATGGAAGACTGGTAATCGGCTTGTAGGGTTGAGACAGGCGTGTCCAAAATGTACGATCCCATCTGCATTGACATGTTGTGCCGTAACTTCGTCTACGCAACAACTTCCGTACGACGAATCTCCCAAAATGTAGACATTCTTGTTTAAACGCTTTTCTAACCGTAAAGCTATCTCAACAGAATCTGGTAAAAGTGAATCCGGGAACTGCAGACATACCTGTAAATTGAAAGAACAAAAAAAATTTAATATATGAAGCAATGTTACTCTTATGAATGAATGTTCATGCAATTGGAATCAAATGATCATTGAAATCCGTAACTTTATGTAAAATTAGTAACGTACAGCAAAATCTAATTGTTGAATTGATCAAGGAATTAGTTCGGACTATTGCTGTATTTTTGGATATTGCAATGATGGACAATTTTTGTTTATTTGAATTCAGTAACGCTTTATTGCATACGAGAGTTATCTCTAAACCAAAGATGACACTCGGTTAATCTATTGACAAGTTTACCTCACCGCCGTACAGAAACTTTTATCCTCAACTTATCTCAAGAATAATTTACTCGTAAACAATCAAGCGTGACAGTAAGGAGCAAATAATTCTATCGAAGTTGTTGAATGATCGGACGGTGAATTAAATTTACAAAAGTGAATCACGAATTAACAGGTATTAATTCTCCACTGCCAACTGACCTTTCCAAGTGAATTATTGTTGATCCATTCAACACACATATCCAAATCATATTGAGAATCCAAATTTTCAGGAAGCGTTTTGGTAGGCAGACCATCAACTTCAGCGACCCGTTCAAAAACTGCCTGTTCATTGCTACTGAAATCTGCAGCTGGCATTTTGGATATAAATTATTGTGCAAAAGAATACGTGACACAGATTAAAACGACAATCTTGTCATTGATTTCATACGACTTAATATCGAAATCAGACCACATCACAATCTTCTCTGTATTGTTGCACAGATTTCAAAGTGCCAAATTACAGAATTTGACATTTGGTAAAAACAAACTGCATACGAATTAAGAATCACATGTGAAGTCACGCAAATTATCACTGCAGTTGTTTTTCCAGACTGCAGATGTAAAATTTCCTCACAATATTTGCGACACTAAACTTTCAATTGCTGGGGTCAAACGTTTCGATGCGTCTCGTATCGTACACCCGTACGAACACATGGTTGCGTATATTTCGCGGGTACGTGACCCGCAGTGTGATGACAATGGCCTCTCAGCATCTTTGACATCATGCGCAGTAACCAAGTTTAAGCTGAGCGTAATCCGAGTTTGAGAAGCACTGACGGAATGCCACTCAACACACACGCCGTTGATTGAAGATATATATCAGTCGTCGCAGACGGTGCTTTCATGGAGACAACACGAGGAGCACGAACTCCAAGTAAACAGCTGCCTGAAATATCATGACACTGGCGTTTCGACACTTTGGTACAAAAAGAACACTGTAATAAGTTCTGTCAATTCACCCATTTGAGTTCCTGCTCCTTGCATAGTCTCCATGGTTGCTTTATTCACTTTTCAGCATTGCCACACTATACTTCATGGTTGTATTCCTGTTTCAACTGGCGGCGTTGTTTGAAAATACGGTTTTGAAAGACGAACGAAATTACTGCCGGTACTTGCAGTCGTTGATTTATTGCAGTAAATAATTATTAGATCATGACGGTTATCGCAAAAACGACACAAAACATTAATATTTGTGCTTTTCATTAGATAAGAATCTCAATCTGATTTTATTCTCACCGGTAAAAACTGCGATTAACGGGGTCAATTTCGACGCTATTGTATATACGTATCTCGAATTTTTCAAAACGTACCTCAAAAGCATTAAAGGACATAATGAACGCAAGAATAAAGAAATGGCATGATTTTTACGAATTTACTATCGCGATTTCGGAGAAATCATGCCATTTCTTTATTTTTCCATGACACTCATCATACAAATCGAATAAGGATAGTAACAATTTCAATTCAACATGTTTTTGTAGATGTTTTACAGGAAAAATCTTATTAAAATAAATAAATACATTTTGGCGAAGCTAAACAACATATTGGTATATTATAGACAATCCAGCCGAAACAATGAGTCAGTGAAGCGATATGGTAAAAGCAAGTCTTTGTGTACAAAATGCAAATTGAAATTACGTGGAGGTTTCTGATAACCATTATACCCGTAATCCCATCTGACAATTTCGAATTGAAATTTTGGGCGGCGCAATTCATTCTTTAATCTGAAAATTGAGAATGTACATACAAAAATATGTAATGATGCGATAAACATAACAAAGTATGAAAAACAATTACAGGATAGCTCAAAATCAAAAAATTGAAGATACTTAAAAATATATTGGATCAAAGACGACGATTTATTTGCCTTCAAATTACCTCTGTAAAACGGACTTGAGTTTGTCACAGGTTGCCTGTGTAATTCCTTGAATTTCATATATAAGTAAAACCAGTTCACACGACTGTACTAGATTTTTGATGGGCAACACCAGGTCCCCGGTGGTATGATTACCAGTACCCAAACTTTTGATATAAATTCTTCTAAGTTTGCGATTTTTTCCAAACATGGTAAATATCGTAGAAGTCTGGCCAAAGTTGTCTTGCTGAATTGAAAAGTCTTTCAAATTAAGACAATGGGCTAGCATTTGATATAGTTCATTTTTGTAGCAGCAGGCACCACGATGACCCAAATTTTCAAGCTTCAATTTCTCCAAATTTTTACACTGTTTTCCTATTTCAATAAGAAATTTACCACTCCTGATCGGCAGGTTTACCAGGTGCAAAGTTGTGAGGCTTGTCCAACCACTGATTAGATACAAAGCGGTTAAATCCCAATATTCGTTTTCTTTTAACGTACTGCAATAACAAACACGGAAAATATTTATTAAAGATTTTTCTAATTTTTAACGGTGTTACTTTCCACTTTGTCACCATATTCTCTAAATTTGCTTGTACCTTGCGCTTAGTGTCAGGTCTGATACATGTGGAGTATTTTTTACGAGCTTTGCAAAAGATGAACTCAAGTCTGGTGTTTCTGTGTCATTAACGAGGGATGTACGTCTTTTTTTGAAGGCCACTTCGGTATGAAGATCGGTTTCCTTTTGACTTGTTACTGTAATTACGCAAGTATCGAATGTTGTCGAAGGTACTTTCCAAGTCAAAGTTTATAAGGAGATTCAACTACGTTAAGACATTATTTTATGACATTTTTGTGACTCTGGAAGAATCTACAACGTTTTGGAAATGAGCAACTATTCATTGAGAAGAAAACTTGAAGAGAACTTATCGAACTCGTAAATAAGGATCAAATAACAAGCTGAAATTTGCAAAGGCACAATTGACATAAATATTCCATATCTTGTTTGTTCGAAACAGTTACAAGCCTATTGCTGCAGATGAAATTACATTAAAATCTAGTCAGCTTGGATAAAAGTAAACAATTCACCTTTGTGTTTTACTAGGTTACTTAGTATGAGTTTCGTCAGACATGGAAACGCTGATCCAACTAAATACACATCACATTCTGGTTCAATGTTGTGGCTCAAATATAAATACGAAATTTGATGCCTGGGATTTTTGAGCAGTTGCTGAAATACATATAATTTTATGAATTTTTTGAAAGTGAGGTAAATTGTTCGAATTTATTTATTCATTAAACACAACTTTTGTTTCAAGTGTTGAACGAAAGTAAAGTAAAGTAAATAAGTAAGACAACTAAGTATCCTTAGTTGGTGACTCATGCACATCGGTTATTCCATACCTTAGCTTCGTTGATCTTCAACAAACACATATAGTCAAGCGTACAGTTGGATAAGCAGCAAAATTTCTTCAGGGCTTTGTGGCTGTTGGTGATTTCGACGACCTCTCTCAGTAAAAATTGAAAAAACAGACCACAGCCAACTTTCTGAAGAGATTGCGTAAAGGGGTTGAAATCCACGAGTACTTTTGCTCTAAGCTTCTGCGATACCTCAACATTTTTTTCTAAAAACATTTGTACTCAGTGCCAACCATCATTGCACATATACGGCGGCATTTCTCCCAGTTCTATGCTGTAACACTTACCAAATGTAAAGACCCTTAGATTGATTCTGATACATTTAAGTCCATCAATGGTATCTGCGTCCCATGTTGAACAAGTAGTAACGGACCACAAAGGTTACTTTGAATGAGTCAGAATCGCTCTGAGGATCTTTACAAGATATTACAAGTACCTCGTTTAATTTCGACTGATTTTGGCAATTAAGCAATTTAAATTGAGAGCTTAATTTCGAACTGAAAACAAGCAAATTGGCTCTACAAGCCATCCATTGTTGCACTGTGTGTTATACTTGAAGTTTAGTGATTTTAACACCATTTTCGCTACAACTTTGTACATTGTTGATAACCTTCTATGTTTCGTGTTCATGGTCGAGTAACTTTTGGTACTATAGAAAATACATCAATAAATTAAAAAAAAAAAAAAAAAATTAACTGCATATTAAAATATGTCTCTTATTTTAACAATACTTTAATATAATACGCATACCAAAATAGAAGTGATGCGTATCCACAGCATCATAGGATTTGAATTCCATCCACTGTTCCGGATTTGGAAGCATATCGACAATGATTCTTCGCAAAAATTCTGTATCGCTTCCAAAGCAAGCAGCTATTTGAAGATTTTCTAATTTTTTCGGCTCAGTTAGCCAGGGGTCCCCTTCTCTGGGTAAAATATTTTCGTGTCTCTGTAATAATCGTAGCTCCCGCAACTGTTGACATAGTTCTAACGCATGAATCAGCGTTGTTTTGTATTTGACATCACACAATGTCATTGTTAATTTCGTTAGTCTATTGAATGGTAATTTCAACATTTCACAGCATTGTCTGTTGTCAATTAACGATGTAGGCCAATCAATGGATAAAATTCTAAGGCACTTCATAGGTGTCAAAAAAATTGCCAGCTGCATAACATCTATGAATTTCAGTCCAATGATGTTGATCTCGACTAGATTTTTTGCTTTGCCAATAGTATTCAGCATATCTCCTGGTCTTGTATAGTACATGTTACTGACATTTATTTTAAGTATATGCTCGTACTTTTTCTTGCTATTAAAATATTGTTGCACGTCTGAAATCGAGTTTAGGTAGCCTTCTTCGGAAAAATCTAAGTGCCTGAAAATTAAGAAATATCGTCAAAATGCACACTAAGAAGTCTATCACTAATTTCAGTTTAAGCAGTGTAAGCAGTAGGACTTTTTTTCAAACCCTGCTTTTTACACTTTTGTGAAAGGGTAGTAACGTTGTTTTTCGACAATTAAATTATCATTTCATATTATTTGGACAGCTAAAGAAAGCATTGAAATTCAAATACTGCAGTGAACGGATTATAAATGTTTTCAATATACTATTTTATCATAACATCACAAACTGATATAATTTCAGTTGAATGCATCGTAGCCTAATAATAACATAATCCTGTATACACGGCGCAGTGGAAGAGTAGTATTTACCTCAATGATTTTTTTTCGTCGAATACAAGGCTATGGAATCGCTTGCATGATTTACTGAGCAGCAACATATCCCTAGCATTCAAGTATCCAATAATTTCCAACAATATCTCGTCCGGGATATCCAAAATGCCCCAAGTAATGGAACTGAAACATGAAGCATAATACAATATCAATGGATCGCGGTCACATGTGAGATTGCTTAAAACAAAAAATTGTTATTAAGCAATTGATTGTACTGTCTGTAAGGTTCTATTGTTATATCAATTGTTAGTATATACCTGTTACTCATTTTTATTCCTTTTACGCTTTTCAAGCTTCAGAGTGCGTAGACTCGCACCATGTGCATCCCATGTAAACAATGATCCTAACCTGACTTGACCTGACAATACTGATGTCAGATCATACGGATCATACGGAGGATAATGTGGCGAATGGAAGAAAGGACCCATCATGATATATGTTCCTTTTTTCCGCTGCCAGTGCTTGTAACATGGCTGCTGATGGCGGCTTGTAGCATGCTGTTTATGCGTGTGAGTTGCATCACTGGAAAAAAGAACGATTCTATCAAAAAACGGATAGTGGCATTAAGTACCTGTTTTCACCGTCGGATAGAGCTAGCGTGTAAAGTCAATTTTCCTTGGTGATTCCCCGCTTAGAGTCTAGACGCCTTGTAGTTTAGCTATTGAAGTATTCTTGTACAAGCGGTGTGTAGATAAAAGCTATGTATATATGTATAGACATTAAAGTTATAAACGAACGTATGTAGTGGAATGAATACGAAGAGGTGAATCATGAAATCAGGAATTCATCACACGCGAATGAAGAAAAGACAATATTATTTCCATTGAATTGAAAAACAAAATAATAATAATGACTTTTTCCTTATACATCACGGGATCAAAAATTCATATAAATAGTGCGGTTTTATAATGCAGTCATACGCAATGCGTGCGGGAGGCGCTTGATGGTAACTGTTAAAGCAACTTGTCAACCAACTTGACCAGATTTTACTTTAGTAAGGCAAACTATAGTAATGATAATAAATTCATGTCTAATGTTGGGTGGATCTCAGTCCTCGACACCATCGAAATGGATGGTAAAATTAAATATTTTTTTATTCTGGGACGATATAATATGGTACGATAGCGAATTTTGCACTGTAATATTCGAAAAGAAACCTGTGTACGGGATTTAGAAAATCTCTAGGATGATTGTATCAACTTCAAATTTATTAAAACTGAATGCATTGCAATGTTCAAAACTTGTAGCTTATCATATATCGAGAGTATAAATCTGATACTGGGAGATACTAACGAAGCGTTCTGGTCCTACCCGAAGGATAAAAAATTTAACATAGTCGAAATATATTTATTTAATGATCAAAACTCGTTTCAGGTGAAGAAAAAAAAATGATAAAAAAAGATTTGTAAGTATTTTTCCATACCGATGGCCAAATTCTTCCATTTCTAATCGCTTAATTGTAGGGTTTTGTGAACTAAAAATCATGCAAGCAGTGATCAACGATTGTTTCAATTTTCCGACAAAGTAATCAGTGATTTGCAAATATGATGAAAGAAAAATGTATAACCAATTTTCTACATTTATAACATAAGAAATAATTAATTGAAGGTTATGAGGTATCAAAAGAATGATTTGGACCACCTGTGTGAAAAAGTTTAACACTATTTTTATTTCGAAATAGTTTTTTGATGTCAAATAAAACTTGATTAGAAAATGAGTCGAATTTGGACTATGTTCATTGTTTTCTCTTCGAACTAGAAAATCCACAGGGATTGATACATGAAATTGGATTGAGATGGGAGCTTGGGATTTCAGCTTCAATGGAAAAAAATTATTGAGAAAAATTTTAGTCGATAGGAGCACCAAACTTCGAGAATGACTATCGAAGACCGGCCTAGTGTAGACATATCAGATAGGGGGATGTTCAGAGGAGATCTGAGAAAAGGAGGGGATCGCACATAGTAGTGAGTAGATACTTTTTAGCCATGTGCAAGTACGAAAATACGTGACAGATAGAGGAACGAAATGAGAAGTATGAGGTTACGGCAAGAGTTGAAAGTGACAGTCCGGGAACGTGCTGGACGTGAAAGATATAAATTTGGAAGAACTTACATCATTATTATACTCGTTTCCACGCCACTGCAAGCGGTAGAGTATTCGGCGCGCTTTTTTTACCGTGGTATCCCCAGTAGGCCTAATCCACGAATAAGAAACTAGATTTAACACTACGATTTTTAAAATTATTCTTATGAGAAATATTAACGCGGTTTATCTGGGTCCGGCAAATAACCAGTCTCGGCCCACGTCCGCCCCAACACAGACTCTCCCCAGACGTCACGTTCCCGCGACTAGGACATTCAGTGAAAGTCCAAACGTACAACCCGCCGCCACCAGGGTGTCGAGACACCGCAGTGCACCAGCTTCGTCTCACCTACATAAGTACTGCTTGATTCCGGTACCCTGGCCGGGCATCGGAGCAGGTACGTATACAGAAGAGATATAGGCCTGGGATATGCCTACTGGCGTCACCATGCACAAGGACACGGTGAAACTTAGGGGTCGCCCAGAACGTCGTAACGTCTGGAACGACTCTACGGGTGCACGGCCTGCTTAGAGACGAAAGCGTGGGACAGGCGCAGTTTTCAACTAGAGATTCTTGCCATCTACGAGATGTTCGCAATTTTATTCCGAATAGAAGTCAACAATTACAAGGTGTGATACCTGTTTGAAAGGTTCAGACTCCAATTTTAAGGTGTGAGACGTGAAAGGTTCACACTCTTGTTTCGAGGTGCGGTCTCAAAATGTGAGAGGTATTCTCCGCTTCTCTTTCAAGGGTAAACCGACCAGACGTATTCACTCCTTAATCATGGAGGAACCGATCAGGGGTTTGCGAATTTTCCGTGTTAACATTAGCGTTCTACTTGTTTCCTAACGTACCAGTCAGGACCGGTAAGCAGTTCGCACTTTGATTTCGAGGGGGAATCGCGGCAACGCGTCGAGACTCCATTTCGAGGTGTGGTACATAAAAGGTTCAGACTCCAATTTTGAGGTGTGAGACGTGAAAGATTCACACTCTTGTTTCGAGGTGCGGTCTCAAAATGTGAGAGGTATTCTCCGCTTCTCTGTCAAGGGTGAACCGATCAGACGTATTCACTCCTCAATCATGGAGGAACCGATCAGGGGTTTGCGAATTTTCCGTGTTAACATTAGCGTTCTACTTTTTTCCTAACGTATCAGTCAGAACTGGTAAGCAGTTCGCACTTTGATTTCGAGGGGGAATCGCGGCAACGGGTCAAGACTCCATTTCGAGGTGTGGTACATAAAAGGTTCAGACTCCAATTTTAAGGTGTGAGACGTGAAAGGGTCACACTCTTGTTTCGAGGTGCGGTCTCAAAATGTGAGAGGTATTCTCCGCTTCTCTGTCAAGGGTGAACCGATCAGACGTATTCACTCCTCAATCATGGAGGAACCGATCAGGGGTTTGCGAATTTTCCGTGTTAACATTAGCGTTCTACTTTTTTCCTAACGTATCAGTCAGAACTGGTAAGCAGTTCGCACTTTGATTTCGAGGGGGAATCGCGGCAACGGGTCAAGACTCCATTTCGAGGTGTGGTACATAAAAGGTTCAGACTCCAATTTTAAGGTGTGAGACGTGAAAGGGTCACACTCTTGTTTCGAGGTGCGGTCTCAAAATGTGAGAGGTATTCTCCGCTTCTCTGTCAAGGGTGAACCGATCAGACGTATTCACTCCTCAATCATGGAGGAACCGATCAGGGGTTTGCGAATTTTCCGTGTTAACATTAGCGTTCTACTTTTTTCCTAACGTATCAGTCAGAACTGGTAAGCAGTTCGCACTTTGATTTCAAGGGGGAATCGCGGCAACGGGTCAAGACTCCATTTCGAGGTGTGGTACATAAAAGGTTCAGACTCCAATTTTAAGGTGTGAGACGTGAAAGGGTCACACTCTTGTTTCGAGGTGCGGTCTCAAAATGTGAGAGGTATTCTCCGCTTCTCTGTCAAGGGTAAGCCGATCGGACGTATTCACTCCTTAATCATGAAGGAACCGATCAGAGGTTGTCACTCCTCCGCAATGGGCGAACGGATCAGGGGTTTGCGAATTTTCCGTGTTAACATTAGCGTTCTACTTTTTTCCTAACATATCAGTCAGGACCGGTAAGCAGTTCGCACTTTGATTTCGAGGGGGAACCGCGGAAACGGGTCGAGACTCCATTTCGAGGTGTGGTACATAAAAGGTTCAGACTCCAATTTTAAGGTGTGAGACGTGAAAGGGTCACACTCTTGTTTCGAGGTGCGGTCTCAAAATGTGAGAGGTATTCTCCGCTTCTCTGTCAAGAGTGAGCCGATCAGACGCATTCACTCCTCAATCATGGAGAATTCGATCAGGGGTTTGCGAATTTTCCGTGTTAACATTAGCGTTCTACTTTTTTCCTAACGTATCAGTCAGGACTGGTAAGCAGTTCGCACTTTGATTTCGAGGGGAAACCGCGGAAACGGGTCGAGACTCCATTTCGAGATGCGGTACATAAAAGGTTCAGACTCCAATTTTAAGGTGTGAGACGTGAAAGGGTCACACTCTTGTTTCGAGGTGCGGTCTCAAAATGTGAGAGGTATTCTCCGCTTCTCTGTCAAGAGTGAGCCGATCAGACGCATTCACTCCTCAATCATGGAGGAATCGATCAGGGGTTTGCGAATTTTCCGTGTTAACATGAGCGTTCTACTTTTTTCCTAACGTATCAGTCAGGACTGGTAAGCAGTTCGCACTTTGATTTCGAGGGGGAACCGCGGAAACGGGTCGAGACTCCATTTCGAGGTGTGGTACATAAAAGGTTCAGACTCCAATTTTAAGGTGTGAGACGTGAAAGGGTCACACTCTTGTTTCGAGGTGCGGTCTCAAAATGTGAGAGGTATTCTCCGCTTCTCTGTCAAGAGTGAGCCGATCAGACGCATTCACTCCTCAATCATGGAGGAATCGATCAGGGGTTTGCGAATTTTCCGTGTTAACATTAGCGTTCTACTTTTTTCCTAACGTATCAGTCAGGACTGGTAAGCAGTTCGCACTTTGATTTCGAGGGGGAACCGCGGAAACGGGTCGAGACTCCATTTCGAGGTGTGGTACATAAAAGGTTCAGACTCCAATTTTAAGGTGTGAGACGTGAAAGGGTCACACTCTTGTTTCGAGGTGCGGTCTCAAAATGTGAGAGGTATTCTCCGCTTCTCTGTCAAGAGTGAGCCGATCAGACGCATTCACTCCTCAATCATGGAGGAATCGGTCAGGGGTTTGCGAATTTTCCGTGTTAACATTAGCGTTCTACTTTTTTCCTAACGTATCAGTCAGGACTGGTAAGCAGTTCGCACTTTGATTTCGAGGGGGAACCGCGGAAACGGGTCGAGACTCCATTTCGAGGTGTGGTACATAAAAGGTTCAGACTCCAATTTTAAGGTGTGAGACGTGAAAGGGTTACACTCTTGTTTCGAAGTGCGGTCTCAAAATGTGAGAGGTATTCTCCGCTTCTCTGTCAAGAGTGAGCCGATCAGACGCATTCACTCCTCAATCATGGAGGAATCGATCAGGGGTTTGCGAATTTTCCGTGTTAACATTAGCGTTCTACTTTTTTCCTAACGTATCAGTCAGGACTGGTAAGCAGTTCGCACTTTGATTTCGAGGGGGAACCGCGGAAACGGGTCGAGACTCCATTTCGAGGTGTGGTACATAAAAGGTTCAGACTCCAATTTTAAGGTGTGAGACGTGAAAGGGTTACACTCTTGTTTCGAGGTGCGGTCTCAAAATGTGAGAGGTATTCTCCGCTTCTCTGTCAAGAGTGAGCCGATCAGACGCATTCACTCCTCAATCATGGAGGAATCGATCAGGGGTTTGCGAATTTTCCGTGTTAACATTAGCGTTCTACTTTTTTCCTAACGTATCAGTCAGGACTGGTAAGCAGTTCGCACTTTGATTTCGAGGGGGAACCGCGGAAACGGGTCGAGACTCCATTTCGAGGTGTGGTACATAAAAAGTTCAGACTCCAATTTTAAGGTGTGAGACGTGAAAGGTTCACACTCTTGTTTCGAGGTGCGGTCTCAAAATGTGAGAGATATTCTCCGCTTCTCTTTCAAGGGTAAACCGACCAGACGTATTCACTCCTTAATCATGGAGGAACCGATCAGGGGTTTGCGAATTTTCCGTGTTAACATTAGCGTTCTACTTGTTTCCTAACGTACCAGTCAGGACCGGTAAGCAGTTCGCACTTTGATTTCGAGGGGGAATCGCGGCAACGCGTCGAGACTCCATTTCGAGGTGTGGTACATAAAAGGTTCAGACTCCAATTTTGAGGTGTGAGACGTGAAAGATTCACACTCTTGTTTCGAGGTGCGGTCTCAAAATGTGAGAGGTATTCTCCGCTTCTCTGTCAAGGGTGAACCGATCAGACGTATTCACTCCTCAATCATGGAGGAACCGATCAGGGGTTTGCGAATTTTCCGTGTTAACATTAGCGTTCTACTTTTTTCCTAACGTATCAGTCAGAACTGGTAAGCAGTTCGCACTTTGATTTCGAGGGGGAATCGCGGCAACGGGTCAAGACTCCATTTCGAGGTGTGGTACATAAAAGGTTCAGACTCCAATTTTAAGGTGTGAGACGTGAAAGGGTCACACTCTTGTTTCGAGGTGCGGTCTCAAAATGTGAGAGGTATTCTCCGCTTCTCTGTCAAGGGTGAACCGATCAGACGTATTCACTCCTCAATCATGGAGGAACCGATCAGGGGTTTGCGAATTTTCCGTGTTAACATTAGCGTTCTACTTTTTTCCTAACGTATCAGTCAGAACTGGTAAGCAGTTCGCACTTTGATTTCGAGGGGGAATCGCGGCAACGGGTCAAGACTCCATTTCGAGGTGTGGTACATAAAAGGTTCAGACTCCAATTTTAAGGTGTGAGACGTGAAAGGGTCACACTCTTGTTTCGAGGTGCGGTCTCAAAATGTGAGAGGTATTCTCCGCTTCTCTGTCAAGGGTGAACCGATCAGACGTATTCACTCCTCAATCATGGAGGAACCGATCAGGGGTTTGCGAATTTTCCGTGTTAACATTAGCGTTCTACTTTTTTCCTAACGTATCAGTCAGAACTGGTAAGCAGTTCGCACTTTGATTTCAAGGGGGAATCGCGGCAACGGGTCAAGACTCCATTTCGAGGTGTGGTACATAAAAGGTTCAGACTCCAATTTTAAGGTGTGAGACGTGAAAGGGTCACACTCTTGTTTCGAGGTGCGGTCTCAAAATGTGAGAGGTATTCTCCGCTTCTCTGTCAAGGGTAAGCCGATCGGACGTATTCACTCCTTAATCATGAAGGAACCGATCAGAGGTTGTCACTCCTCCGCAATGGGCGAACGGATCAGGGGTTTGCGAATTTTCCGTGTTAACATTAGCGTTCTACTTTTTTCCTAACATATCAGTCAGGACCGGTAAGCAGTTCGCACTTTGATTTCGAGGGGGAACCGCGGAAACGGGTCGAGACTCCATTTCGAGGTGTGGTACATAAAAGGTTCAGACTCCAATTTTAAGGTGTGAGACGTGAAAGGGTCACACTCTTGTTTCGAGGTGCGGTCTCAAAATGTGAGAGGTATTCTCCGCTTCTCTGTCAAGAGTGAGCCGATCAGACGCATTCACTCCTCAATCATGGAGAATTCGATCAGGGGTTTGCGAATTTTCCGTGTTAACATTAGCGTTCTACTTTTTTCCTAACGTATCAGTCAGGACTGGTAAGCAGTTCGCACTTTGATTTCGAGGGGAAACCGCGGAAACGGGTCGAGACTCCATTTCGAGATGCGGTACATAAAAGGTTCAGACTCCAATTTTAAGGTGTGAGACGTGAAAGGGTCACACTCTTGTTTCGAGGTGCGGTCTCAAAATGTGAGAGGTATTCTCCGCTTCTCTGTCAAGAGTGAGCCGATCAGACGCATTCACTCCTCAATCATGGAGGAATCGATCAGGGGTTTGCGAATTTTCCGTGTTAACATTAGCGTTCTACTTTTTTCCTAACGTATCAGTCAGGACTGGTAAGCAGTTCGCACTTTGATTTCGAGGGGGAACCGCGGAAACGGGTCGAGACTCCATTTCGAGGTGTGGTACATAAAAGGTTCAGACTCCAATTTTAAGGTGTGAGACGTGAAAGGGTCACACTCTTGTTTCGAGGTGCGGTCTCAAAATGTGAGAGGTATTCTCCGCTTCTCTGTCAAGAGTGAGCCGATCAGACGCATTCACTCCTCAATCATGGAGGAATCGGTCAGGGGTTTGCGAATTTTCCGTGTTAACATTAGCGTTCTACTTTTTTCCTAACGTATCAGTCAGGACTGGTAAGCAGTTCGCACTTTGATTTCGAGGGGGAACCGCGGAAACGGGTCGAGACTCCATTTCGAGGTGTGGTACATAAAAGGTTCAGACTCCAATTTTAAGGTGTGAGACGTGAAAGGGTTACACTCTTGTTTCGAAGTGCGGTCTCAAAATGTGAGAGGTATTCTCCGCTTCTCTGTCAAGAGTGAGCCGATCAGACGCATTCACTCCTCAATCATGGAGGAATCGATCAGGGGTTTGCGAATTTTCCGTGTTAACATTAGCGTTCTACTTTTTTCCTAACGTATCAGTCAGGACTGGTAAGCAGTTCGCACTTTGATTTCGAGGGGGAACCGCGGAAACGGGTCGAGACTCCATTTCGAGGTGTGGTACATAAAAGGTTCAGACTCCAATTTTAAGGTGTGAGACGTGAAAGGGTCACACTCTTGTTTCGAGGTGCGGTCTCAAAATGTGAGAGGTATTCTCCGCTTCTCTGTCAAGAGTGAGCCGATCAGACGCATTCACTCCTCAATCATGGAGGAATCGGTCAGGGGTTTGCGAATTTTCCGTGTTAACATTAGCGTTCTACTTTTTTCCTAACGTATCAGTCAGGACTGGTAAGCAGTTCGCACTTTGATTTCGAGGGGGAACCGCGGAAACGGGTCGAGACTCCATTTCGAGGTGTGGTACATAAAAGGTTCAGACTCCAATTTTAAGGTGTGAGACGTGAAAGGGTCACACTCTTGTTTCGAGGTGCGGTCTCAAAATGTGAGAGGTATTCTCCGCTTCTCTGTCAAGGGTAAGCCGATCAGACGTATTCACTTCTTAATCATGGAGGAACCGATCAGAGGTTGTCACTCCTCCGTAATGGGCGAACGGATCAGGGGTTTGCGCGTTTTTCGAATTTCCATCAACGTTTGATTATTGTTCTACAGCATCGACCATTGCCCTTACGCACTTAGATACATCTTACAACTAATGTATATGAAAGTAATCCTAGTCTTAGAATCTAGCTCTAGAGCAACGTTGCCTTTATATTCCCTCAAACATCAGCCTCAGCCTTTATATTTCAGCCCTCTAGGATCATTGAGTTTTGCTTCTATAATTTTACCTTCCAGCATCGGCCACTGTGAACATGCACTTTCTTACCCATACATGTATGTCTACGTCTATGTCTACCTTAGAATTTGGACTCCATTGAAATAAATCTCAGTATCTGAATTTAGCCCCAGAGCTTTGACCTTCACCTTTCTACTCCCTCGAGCATCAGCCTCCGCCTTTAGACTTCTGCCCTTTAGCATCATCGACTTCTGCCTTTAGAAATTTGCCTTACAGCATAAGCCTTTGCATGCATGCACTTTCCTACCCATGCACTTATATCTATTTCAACACTTAAACACTGATTAAATTAATCCTAGTCTCAGATGTAGCCCTGAATCATTCACCTCTGTCTAGGTTAAAGTCCTTGGGTACCATCAATCATTGGTACAGGAAATTTATTATTAAGCTGAATTCTGAAAAAATCAGGGTTAGAAAACCGTTTACATAAATCATTTGATTAGATGGAGAAAAATCTGTCGAGCTAAAAGAACAAAAAAATTAATCGGGAAAATATCATAAGGGTTGGAAAAAACTCAGATTAAACTGGTTAAAAAACTTTGTGGACGCCAACAGGAACAACTTCAATCAGGCCCCCGAAGAGATGCGACGATTCACTGGAAAGCTAATGGAATTTGGATTAAGTGTGTTGCATTATTTTGTGAAAACATAAAGCAATTCATTGGGCCGACGTCGTGGGCACACTTGCAGTACTATTACAAGCATGAAAAGCAAAATTTAGGGTCAAATATGCAAAATGACAAGGTTTTATGTGAATACGGTCTTCCAAATACATGATTTATAGTTTTCGTCGTCTATGATGATATAAGAAAAGTGTTGTCTGCTTCACAACGGTTCTGCTTTTCCCGGGAATCAGTATGAACTAACCTGATGAACAAAGAAAAAAAAAACGCTGGAGGAAATATCCAGGCAAATGGTTGCTGCCATTAGTTTTGGCTGATTGGCGCAATTCTGAAATAGAAAACTCATTTTCCGAGATCAGCTGTGAACCAAAAAAGTAAATATTTTGCAGGGTAGGGAAATAATTTTGTGCCCCTAGGGACACCGAACCCCAAATGATTGACACAACACAGAAATTTTCAATTCAGTGACGTGAAAAAGGAGGAAAAAATTATAATTGAATGGATGGAAAATATGACTAGTACACTAGATAGCTGGAGCTAAAGAAAAATGTGAGTAGCAAATTAAACTCAAATTCGGATTATTGATGGAGCGTTTAGTACGGTGACTGACGGTACTACTGCAGTTGATTTCTGTAAGTTCGTACAATATTTTGTTAGTACATTCAATATCTATCATCAGTGAGAACACTGCACAGAACAATTCATCACAAATTCAAACAAAAACATTACGATATCGTGAGGAATAAATAACGTGCGACGGCGTTCTGTTTCAGATAAACCTTGGTTCCACTCACAGCAATCACGTGAAAAGGAAATTCACCCTTATCAAGCCGCTGCACTCTTCACGTAGCGGTTTCTTCAACGTTGGTTTCGACGTGAGCATGGATCACGTAGGAAGCATTGGACTGTGTGGGAAATCGATAAAATCGTGTATTCAAACTATTAATGGGAGTCAATCATATTCAAGTGTAAAAGTTCTGAGTCGAAAGATTAATTTTCTAGATAGATGACTATTCATTGAAAATTGGATCCACTGCTGTCCTATCGTTTTTGTGTCGATAGAGTAGCTGTTCGAGTGACGTAGTAGTTTCTCAAGAAATCCAAATTGACCGAGCTGGAACGGAAAAATCTGTCTCAAAAAAGCTCTAAGGGAAAATTTATTGCGAAGGTTCTTCGTAGATTGTTTCGATTGCGAAGGAATATTCCTCTGTAGACTATAGGAAGTCGGACCAAGAACCATTGCAGAAAATATTATCTTCAAAAGAGAATTATTTCCGTTTTCACAACCAGTGATACCAATGAAAAAAGATCGATTCACCTGAAACAGAGAAATACTCGTTGTGTTAAAAAATTATTCAGAGATTTACTGAAAACAACACGTGATCCACAGAAGAATGATTTTTCCATGACTTCTTGCGAATTGGATTATTCGAATCCAGTAAAGTATTTGTGGAATGAATAAGCAATTTGCCGGAACTTGATGGAACGTCTGACACACAGACGTTTCTTTCATCATTTTAGTATGAGAAGGAAATGATTGAGTGACCTGGAACATGGTGTGAAATTATAGCTGCAATAAAGGCAAAGTTTTGTGAGCACAATAACAGTAGGTATAAAAAGGATTTTACCGTCACATCATACAGCAGAAATGGACAATTATCGGCCAAATAAATGATTGACATCATTCTGATCGTCATTTCCATATTCAGGATTTTAGATCCCATGTATCAAAAAATGCCGCTCTTGTTCTCAGTCTGAAGGTATCGAATCAGGAGTAGAAAACGTGCAATGGCGTTCTGTTACAGATAAACCTTCATTCGACTTAGGGAAATCACGCGAAAAGAAATTTCTCAGTTTCCAAGCTGCTGCACTCATTTCGTAGCAGTTTCTCCACGTTCGTTTCGGCATGAGCATGGATCACGTCAAAAGCAGTGAACTGTAATGAAAATGAATGGAAACATGTATTCAAACATTTGACGCAAGTCAATCGTATTTGCGTGTAGTACTTCTTGGTCGTAATATTGATTTCCAAGGTGGATAATTAATCATTAAAAACCCGTTCGTCTGCTCACCTATCGTTTTTGTTTCGATAAAGTAGCCGTTCGTGTGCCTACGTCGTTTCTCAAGAAAACCAGATTGACCGACCTGAAACAGAAAAATCTATCTGAAGAAAGGCTCGAAGAAAATATTTAATGCAATAGTTGTTGGCAGATTGTTTCGATTGCAAAAGAATATTCTTCTTTGAACAATCGATTATCGGACCAAGAACCATTGCAGCAAATATTTTCTTCAAAATAAGATTATTTCCGTTTTCGCAACCAGTGACGTCAATGAAACCGGATCGATTCACCTGAAACAGAGAAATGCACGTTGTATTGAAAAATGATTCACAATTTGACTGAAAACAAAACGTAATCCTCAAAAGAGTGATTTTTCCAAGATTTCTTGCAAATTGCATTATTCGATACTAGAAAAGTATTTGTAAAACGAATAAGCAGTTTGCGGAAACTTGTTGTAACGTCTGTTTGCCAGTTTGTTTGTTTCATAATTTTAGTATAAGTATAATAGGATAAGATTAAGTGACCTGAAAAAAAGTATGAAATTATAGCTGCAACAGACAAAAAGTGTTATTAGCACAATAAGGGGGGGGGGAAAAAAAAATGACTTTACCGTCACATTATATAGGAGAAATAGAAAATTATCGACCGTAAAAATGCTTTGCATAATCATCATCGTCATTTCCACATTCAGGATTTTCATTCCCGTGGATCGGAAGATGCCGCGTTTTTTCTCAGAGTCAGAGGGTGTGTCAAGTCAGCGCGCAAAAGGCAGCGATGTCTAACTTGCACACGGGTTAAAAACAAATAAAAAAAAATTCACGTTAGAATTGTTGATAGCGTTCGCGAAATCGACGCGCTAAAAGGCGCGATCGATTGATTCGGAAGAAGGCACAACTTAGAGTAACTGGACTTGTCGCATAATCCTTTAGAAAGAAAATCCGCATCAGCGTCTTTACAATTCCGACACATTGCGATGCTGATTCTTTTTCTCAGATACGAAATCAAGTCCGGGCAGGGGGTTGGGGGAGGATGAACAGCATGCATTGTCTGGCGTGACGGTCGGCGGTCCTCTTCGACGCGACGTCTTCGGGCTCAGCATCTCTTCTCATCCAGCGCACCACGAAACGCGTGGATGATTCAGAGACGCGTTCAGCCCATTCAGGCGATTACAGAAAGTGGCATTCGGAGGAACCGGCAAAGTCAAGACGTCGGGAGAACACGCGAATTTCAGCATCATCAAAAGTTACCACGACTGAACAATAATTCTGCAATCGCCTGACGCTGTGGAATGTACAAAAGTTAGTCACTTCCGGTACATCGCGACCTGCCTACCCTCGCCTGATTCCCTGTATCTTCGAACCACCCAACGGAGTTTTCGAAATATAGAAAATAAAAGAAAAAACAAATAAAAAAAGGAGAGACAGACACTCGCACTCACAATCATAAACAACCGATCCCATTGCATTCCCCTCCCTACCTGCCCGATTCAATACCTATATACGAGCTAACGATTGTCACACTCTTTCCAACACAATCATTCTTCTCCAATCGCCTCGTGGTTGTGTGTGTGACTTACTTGTTCGTCGTGTACCTGTAGGGAGGAATCTGTTCCTGTACCGCCACCCGCCAGCTACTCTTACACTGAGTAGTTTTGCGATTACTGGAGGGCTCGTGGTACAAAAACGACAAGAAAATAAAACGGGTTAGACATCCTATATGATGCTTAACAGCATCTTTCTAAGCGAGCTAAACCTGCAATTGTTCAATTCGTGCTGGCTGATGTAAAACGGAAAGTAACTCGAATAAAAGCATGCAATTGAACTGCGTTAACTTGTGCCAGACTTTAGGAGTTAAATCGATTACAGAATCGTTGAGAAATAATCAAACCTCAGGTAAATCCACCGCTTAAACGACAATACCTCGAATAATTTCAAAAGTCAATCTAATTTTGGTTTTGCAAGTGTCGAGTAAGCGAGGGTTCCCTGTCGCGATGCTCATTCCGCTTCAGGCAGCGGGCAACGGTTGTGACAATACTTGGACATTGCTCGATAAGATTACAAGGAAATGATTCGATTGACGAATGAGCTCCGCTGCCTTAGCGAATGAGCCTATCCGTGCAGCTAAGCGAACATTTTGTGTGACAATTTTTACCGCCACGCCACCTGACAAAGGGACACCAGGGAAGAAACAACCAAACCCAAACGCGTGCGACTCACGGACGTTTCCGATTATTCCAGGGGTTACTCGGATGTCTCTGCTTCCGAGCCATGGCGCAGTGTCCCCAGCAAATTCCAACAGTCATCAAATGTGTCAACGTCACGTTTTTCCTTTTGCTCATTTCCTCGAGGCTTCTCGTAGTTGAACTGAAAAGTCAATCCATATCTTTTGCTCAGTTCATCTATCGAAGTTTGTTCAACAGGTATCGGCACGGTCAAAGCAAATTAATTATTTTACATTATTTCTTCAAATAGGCATATCGTTGGTGTTACATATTTTAACGTAATTCGATGAGTTTCTTTTGCTTGAATAGTAACTCAAGGATAGATATTTCTCTTACCCGTCACAGGCCCCTTTGCACTTCGACGTGCGTTATTTTCGCATCATCTTATTGGACAGCTTCAGGATTGCATGCGTGCTCGTTGCGCTGAAGTGTAAGAGAATACGCATGTTAAATCACACGATAAATTCGGATTTTATGTAAGCACACGCCGCGCCGCTGCGTGTATCGAAAATAATTGTAACTTCGAAAGAATGATCTGCAGAGTGTACAAATGAAAGACAGAAGCACGCGTAAGTACACAGAATTGAAAATCAGATGTAGTTCAGAACGGAGTGAGGAGATTATGAATAGACAGCTGGTAAGTAAAAATCGTAACGATAGCGTACCTATATTTCCCCATGAAGAATCAGTCGGTGCAGCAGCGACGTTCCTTCTGTATGTTCGTCCGATCAAGGAACGCAATTCAGTCCATTTATAACCATGACTGACGTTATAACTGCAGTTGAATTCCGTAATTCGGTGCGATATTTTGTAAGTGTATTCAAACTGCATCATCAACGAGTACACCGCATCGTAAAATTCACTACAAATTGAAACAAAAATATAATGATAAAGTGAGGGATGAATGATGTGCGATCGCTTTCCATCTCAGATAAATTCTACACCGTGGTTTCAGGTTGCATTATTCATCGAAGCGTGAAAAGGTACGAAAAACTTGCTCGAGGTATCCGAACAGTTGTCTGATAATATTTTGTCTGCAACATCGACTGGCCATGAAAATCCGTAAGAAAATCGGTATCAGTCGACCATGAAAATATAGCCGGCAAGAATCGAATCGAAAACGTACCTGCTTATCCTCGTGGAGAAGCAGTCTGTGCACCTTCGACGTTTGTTCTGTATGCTCGTCTGATGAAGGAAAACAATTCGGTCCGTTTATGACAATGACTGACGATATAACTGCAGGTCGGTTCTGTAAGTTGGAACGATACTTTGTTAGTGTATTCAATCTACAACATCAGTGGATACCCTCATGTTGTAACGATGTAAAATTCACCGGGAATATAAACAAAACTAGAATGCTGTATGAACAGAATGAATTATGTGCGATCGGTTTTCATTTCAGATAAACACTACATCGTAATTTCAGGTTGCATCATTTAACGTCGCGTGAAAAGATGCGAAAAACTAGCTCGACATATCCGAACAGTTGTCCGATAATTTTTTTTCTCAGCAACATCGACAGGCCATGAAATTCCGTAAGAGGGACGAAATCAGTATACGATGAAAAGATACCTGGCAAGTCAGAATCATATCGATGACGTACCTGTTTATCCTCATGGAGAGGCATTCGGCGCAACTAGGACGTTCGTTTCGTATGCTCGTCCGATGAAGGAAAACAATTCGGTCCGTTTATGACAATGACTGACGATATAACTGCAGGTCGGTTCTGTAAGTTGGAACGATACTTTGTTAGTGTATTCAATCTACAACATCGATGGATACCCTCATGTTGTAACGATGTAAAATTCACCGGGAATATAAACAAAACTAGAATGCTGTATGAACAGAATGAATTAGGTGCGATCGGTTTCCATTTCAGATAAACACTACATCGTAATTTCAGGTTGCATCATTTAACGGCGCGTGAAAAGATGCGAAAAACTAGCTCGACATATCCGAACAGTTGTCCGATAATTTTTTTTCTCTGCAACATCGACAGGCCATGAAATTCCGTAAGAGGAACGAAATCAGTATACGATGAAAAGATACCTGGCAAGTCAGAATCATATCGACGACGTACCTGTTTATCCTCATGGAGAGGCATTCGGCGCAACTAGGACGTTCGTTTCGTATGCTCGTCCGATGAAGGAATACAATTCGGTCCGTTTATGACAATGACTGACGATATAACTGCAGGTCGGTTCTGTAAGTTGGGACGATACTTTGTTAGTGTATTCAATCTACAACATCAATGGATACCCTCATGTTGTAACGATGTAAAATTCACCCGGAATATAAACAAAACTAGAATGCTGTACGAACGGATTGAATTATGTGCTATCGGTTTCCATTTCAGATAAACACTACATCGTAATTTCAGGTTGCATCATTTATTAACGGCGCGTGAAGAGATACGAAAAACTAGCTCGACATATCCGAACAGTTGTCCGATAATTTTTTTTCTCTGCAACATCGACAGGCCATAAAATTCCGTAAGAGAAACGAAATCAGTAGACGATGAAAATATACCTGGCAAGTAAGAATCATATCGATGACATGCCTGTTTATCCTCATGGAGAGGCATTCGGCGCAACTAGGACGTTCGTTTCTTATGCTCGTCTGATGAAGGAATACAATTCAGTCCATTTATGACCATGACTGAGGATATAACTGCATGTCGTTTCTGTAAGTTTTAACAATATTAGATTAGTGTATTCGATCTGAAACCTCAACCGATACACCGCGTTGTAAAATTCACCCCGAAAATAAACGAAACTAGAATGCTATACGAGCGGAACAAATAATGTTCGATCGATCTCCATTTCAGGTAAACACTACATTGTAATTTTAGGTTGCATCATTCAACGGGGCGTGAAAAGATACGAAAAACTAGCTCGACATATCCGAACAGTCGTCTGATAATTTTCTTTCTCTGCAACATCGACAGGCCATAAAATTCCGCAAGAGAAACAAAATCAGTAGACGATGAAAATATACCTGGCAAGTAAGAATCATATCGATGACGTGCCTGTTTATCCTCATGGAGAGGCATTCGGCGCAACTAGGACGTTCGTTTCGTATGCTCGTCTGATGAAGGAATACAATTCAGTCCGTTTATGACAATGACTGAGGATATAACTGCAGGTCGGTTCTGTAAGTTGGAACGATACTTTGTTAGTGTATTCAATCTACAACATCAATGGATACACCGCGATGTAAAATTCACCCCGAATACAAACAAAAATATAATGATAATGTGAGGGATGAATGATGTTCCATCGCTTTCCATCTCAGGTGAACACTACATCGTAATTTCAGGTTGGATTATTCAACGAAGCGTGAAAAGGTACGGAAAAATTAGCTCGAGGTATCCGAACAGTTGTCTGATAATACTTTGTCCCCGCAATATCGACTGGCCATAAAAAACCGTAAGAAAAACGGTATCAGTTGACCATGAAAATATAGCCGGTAAGAAAGAATCATATCGATGACGTACCTGTTTATCCTCATGGAGAGGCATTCGGTACACCTTCGACGTTTGTTCTGTATGCTCGTCTGATGAATGGATACAATTCAGTCCAGTTCGAACCGTGACTGACGATATAACTGCAGGTCGTTTCTGTAAGTTGGAACAATATTTTGTTAGTTTATTCAATCTCCAACATCAATGGATACACCGTGATGTGAAATTCACCGCGAATACAAACAAAATATAATGATAATGTGAGGGATGATTGATGTTCCATCGCTTTACATCTCAGGTGAACACTAAATCGTAATTTCAGGTTGCATTATCCAACGAGGCGTGCAAAGGTACGGAAAAATCAGCTCGAGGTATCCCAACAGTTATTTGATAAAATTTTTTCTCTGCAACGTCGACTGGCCATCAAATTTTGTGAGAATGAACGAAATTCGCAGACGATGAAAAGACAACTGGTCAGCAAGAATCATATCGACAACGTACCTGGTTCTTCCTCATGAAGAAACAGTCGGTACAGCTGCAACGTTCGTTCTGTGTGCTCGCCTGGTGATGAAACGCAATTTGGTTCATTTCTTACAATGCCTGACGATACTACTGCAGTTGATTTCTGTAAGTTCGTATAATATTTCGTTAGTACATTCAATATTTATAATCAGTGAGAACACTGCACGGACCAATTCAGCACAAATTCAAACAAAAACCTTATGATATCGTGAGGAATAAATAACATGCGATGTCGCTCTGTTCAGATAAACCTTGATTCGACTTTGAGCAATCACGTGAGAAGAAATTTCTCAGTTTCCAAGCTGCTGCATTCATCTCGTAGCGGTTTCTCCAACGTTCGTTTCGGCATGAGCATGGATCACGTCAAAAGCAGTGAACTGTAATGAAAATGAATGGAAACATGTATTCAAACATTTAACGCAAGTCAATCGTATTTGCGTGTAGTACTTCTGAGTCGTAATATTGATTTCCTAGGTGGATAATTAATCATTAAAAATCCGTTCGTCTGCTCACCTATCGTTTTTGTTTCGTTAAAGTAGCCGTTCGTGTGCCTACGTCGTTTCTCAAGAAAACCAGATTGACCGACCTGAAACAGAAAAATCTATCTGAAGAAAGGCTCGAAGAAAATATTTAATGCAATAGTTGTTGGCAGATTGTTTCGATTGCAAAAGAATATTCTTCTTTGAACAATCGATTATCGGACCAAGAACCATTGCAGCAAATATTTTCTTCAAAATAAGATTATTTCCGTTTTCGCAACCAGTGACGTCAATGAAACCGGATCGATTCACCTGAAACAGAGAAATGCACGTTGTATTGAAAAATGATTCACAATTTGACTGAAAACAAAACGTAATCCTCAAAAGAGTGATTTTTCCAAGATTTCTTGCAAATTGCATTATTCGATACTAGAAAAGTATTTGTAAAACGAATAAGCAGTTTGCGGAAACTTGTTGTAACGTCTGTTTGCCAGTTTGTTTGTTTCATAATTTTAGTATAAGTATAATAGGATAAGATTAAGTGACCTGAAAAAAAGTATGAAATTATAGCTGCAACAGACAAAAAGTGTTATTAGCACAATAAGGGGGGGGGGAAAAAAAAATGACTTTACCGTCACATTATATAGGAGAAATAGAAAATTATCGACCGTAAAAATGCTTTGCATAATCATCATCGTCATTTCCACATTCAGGATTTTCATTCCCGTGGATCGGAAGATGCCGCGTTTTTTCTCAGAGTCAGAGGGTGTGTCAAGTCAGCGCGCAAAAGGCAGCGATGTCTAACTTGCACACGGGTTAAAAACAAATAAAAAAAAATTCACGTTAGAATTGTTGATAGCGTTCGCGAAATCGACGCGCTAAAAGGCGCGATCGATTGATTCGGAAGAAGGCACAACTTAGAGTAACTGGACTTGTCGCATAATCCTTTAGAAAGAAAATCCGCATCAGCGTCTTTACAATTCCGACACATTGCGATGCTGATTCTTTTTCTCAGATACGAAATCAAGTCCGGGCAGGGGGTTGGGGGAGGATGAACAGCATGCATTGTCTGGCGTGACGGTCGGCGGTCCTCTTCGACGCGACGTCTTCGGGCTCAGCATCTCTTCTCATCCAGCGCACCACGAAACGCGTGGATGATTCAGAGACGCGTTCAGCCCATTCAGGCGATTACAGAAAGTGGCATTCGGAGGAACCGGCAAAGTCAAGACGTCGGGAGAACACGCGAATTTCAGCATCATCAAAAGTTACCACGACTGAACAATAATTCTGCAATCGCCTGACGCTGTGGAATGTACAAAAGTTAGTCACTTCCGGTACATCGCGACCTGCCTACCCTCGCCTGATTCCCTGTATCTTCGAACCACCCAACGGAGTTTTCGAAATATAGAAAATAAAAGAAAAAACAAATAAAAAAAGGAGAGACAGACACTCGCACTCACAATCATAAACAACCGATCCCATTGCATTCCCCTCCCTACCTGCCCGATTCAATACCTATATACGAGCTAACGATTGTCACACTCTTTCCAACACAATCATTCTTCTCCAATCGCCTCGTGGTTGTGTGTGTGACTTACTTGTTCGTCGTGTACCTGTAGGGAGGAATCTGTTCCTGTACCGCCACCCGCCAGCTACTCTTACACTGAGTAGTTTTGCGATTACTGGAGGGCTCGTGGTACAAAAACGACAAGAAAATAAAACGGGTTAGACATCCTATATGATGCTTAACAGCATCTTTCTAAGCGAGCTAAACCTGCAATTGTTCAATTCGTGCTGGCTGATGTAAAACGGAAAGTAACTCGAATAAAAGCATGCAATTGAACTGCGTTAACTTGTGCCAGACTTTAGGAGTTAAATCGATTACAGAATCGTTGAGAAATAATCAAACCTCAGGTAAATCCACCGCTTAAACGACAATACCTCGAATAATTTCAAAAGTCAATCTAATTTTGGTTTTGCAAGTGTCGAGTAAGCGAGGGTTCCCTGTCGCGATGCTCATTCCGCTTCAGGCAGCGGGCAACGGTTGTGACAATACTTGGACATTGCTCGATAAGATTACAAGGAAATGATTCGATTGACGAATGAGCTCCGCTGCCTTAGCGAATGAGCCTATCCGTGCAGCTAAGCGAACATTTTGTGTGACAATTTTTACCGCCACGCCACCTGACAAAGGGACACCAGGGAAGAAACAACCAAACCCAAACGCGTGCGACTCACGGACGTTTCCGATTATTCCAGGGGTTACTCGGATGTCTCTGCTTCCGAGCCATGGCGCAGTGTCCCCAGCAAATTCCAACAGTCATCAAATGTGTCAACGTCACGTTTTTCCTTTTGCTCATTTCCTCGAGGCTTCTCGTAGTTGAACTGAAAAGTCAATCCATATCTTTTGCTCAGTTCATCTATCGAAGTTTGTTCAACAGGTATCGGCACGGTCAAAGCAAATTAATTATTTTACATTATTTCTTCAAATAGGCATATCGTTGGTGTTACATATTTTAACGTAATTCGATGAGTTTCTTTTGCTTGAATAGTAACTCAAGGATAGATATTTCTCTTACCCGTCACAGGCCCCTTTGCACTTCGACGTGCGTTATTTTCGCATCATCTTATTGGACAGCTTCAGGATTGCATGCGTGCTCGTTGCGCTGAAGTGTAAGAGAATACGCATGTTAAATCACACGATAAATTCGGATTTTATGTAAGCACACGCCGCGCCGCTGCGTGTATCGAAAATAATTGTAACTTCGAAAGAATGATCTGCAGAGTGTACAAATGAAAGACAGAAGCACGCGTAAGTACACAGAATTGAAAATCAGATGTAGTTCAGAACGGAGTGAGGAGATTATGAATAGACAGCTGGTAAGTAAAAATCGTAACGATAGCGTACCTATATTTCCCCATGAAGAATCAGTCGGTGCAGCAGCGACGTTCCTTCTGTATGTTCGTCCGATCAAGGAACGCAATTCAGTCCATTTATAACCATGACTGACGTTATAACTGCAGTTGAATTCCGTAATTCGGTGCGATATTTTGTAAGTGTATTCAAACTGCATCATCAACGAGTACACCGCATCGTAAAATTCACTACAAATTGAAACAAAAATATAATGATAAAGTGAGGGATGAATGATGTGCGATCGCTTTCCATCTCAGATAAATTCTACACCGTGGTTTCAGGTTGCATTATTCATCGAAGCGTGAAAAGGTACGAAAAACTTGCTCGAGGTATCCGAACAGTTGTCTGATAATATTTTGTCTGCAACATCGACTGGCCATGAAAATCCGTAAGAAAATCGGTATCAGTCGACCATGAAAATATAGCCGGCAAGAATCGAATCGAAAACGTACCTGCTTATCCTCGTGGAGAAGCAGTCTGTGCACCTTCGACGTTTGTTCTGTATGCTCGTCTGATGAAGGAAAACAATTCGGTCCGTTTATGACAATGACTGACGATATAACTGCAGGTCGGTTCTGTAAGTTGGAACGATACTTTGTTAGTGTATTCAATCTACAACATCAGTGGATACCCTCATGTTGTAACGATGTAAAATTCACCGGGAATATAAACAAAACTAGAATGCTGTATGAACAGAATGAATTATGTGCGATCGGTTTTCATTTCAGATAAACACTACATCGTAATTTCAGGTTGCATCATTTAACGTCGCGTGAAAAGATGCGAAAAACTAGCTCGACATATCCGAACAGTTGTCCGATAATTTTTTTTCTCAGCAACATCGACAGGCCATGAAATTCCGTAAGAGGGACGAAATCAGTATACGATGAAAAGATACCTGGCAAGTCAGAATCATATCGATGACGTACCTGTTTATCCTCATGGAGAGGCATTCGGCGCAACTAGGACGTTCGTTTCGTATGCTCGTCCGATGAAGGAAAACAATTCGGTCCGTTTATGACAATGACTGACGATATAACTGCAGGTCGGTTCTGTAAGTTGGAACGATACTTTGTTAGTGTATTCAATCTACAACATCGATGGATACCCTCATGTTGTAACGATGTAAAATTCACCGGGAATATAAACAAAACTAGAATGCTGTATGAACAGAATGAATTAGGTGCGATCGGTTTCCATTTCAGATAAACACTACATCGTAATTTCAGGTTGCATCATTTAACGGCGCGTGAAAAGATGCGAAAAACTAGCTCGACATATCCGAACAGTTGTCCGATAATTTTTTTTCTCTGCAACATCGACAGGCCATGAAATTCCGTAAGAGGAACGAAATCAGTATACGATGAAAAGATACCTGGCAAGTCAGAATCATATCGACGACGTACCTGTTTATCCTCATGGAGAGGCATTCGGCGCAACTAGGACGTTCGTTTCGTATGCTCGTCCGATGAAGGAATACAATTCGGTCCGTTTATGACAATGACTGACGATATAACTGCAGGTCGGTTCTGTAAGTTGGGACGATACTTTGTTAGTGTATTCAATCTACAACATCAATGGATACCCTCATGTTGTAACGATGTAAAATTCACCCGGAATATAAACAAAACTAGAATGCTGTATGAACGGATTGAATTATGTGCTATCGGTTTCCATTTCAGATAAACACTACATCGTAATTTCAGGTTGCATCATTTATTAACGGCGCGTGAAGAGATACGAAAAACTAGCTCGACATATCCGAACAGTTGTCCGATAATTTTTTTTCTCTGCAACATCGACAGGCCATAAAATTCCGTAAGAGAAACGAAATCAGTAGACGATGAAAATATACCTGGCAAGTAAGAATCATATCGATGACATGCCTGTTTATCCTCATGGAGAGGCATTCGGCGCAACTAGGACGTTCGTTTCTTATGCTCGTCTGATGAAGGAATACAATTCAGTCCATTTATGACCATGACTGAGGATATAACTGCATGTCGTTTCTGTAAGTTTTAACAATATTAGATTAGTGTATTCGATCTGAAACCTCAACCGATACACCGCGTTGTAAAATTCACCCCGAAAATAAACGAAACTAGAATGCTATACGAGCGGAACAAATAATGTTCGATCGATCTCCATTTCAGGTAAACACTACATTGTAATTTTAGGTTGCATCATTCAACGGGGCGTGAAAAGATACGAAAAACTAGCTCGACATATCCGAACAGTCGTCTGATAATTTTCTTTCTCTGCAACATCGACAGGCCATAAAATTCCGCAAGAGAAACAAAATCAGTAGACGATGAAAATATACCTGGCAAGTAAGAATCATATCGATGACGTGCCTGTTTATCCTCATGGAGAGGCATTCGGCGCAACTAGGACGTTCGTTTCGTATGCTCGTCTGATGAAGGAATACAATTCAGTCCGTTTATGACAATGACTGAGGATATAACTGCAGGTCGGTTCTGTAAGTTGGAACGATACTTTGTTAGTGTATTCAATCTACAACATCAATGGATACACCGCGATGTAAAATTCACCCCGAATACAAACAAAAATATAATGATAATGTGAGGGATGAATGATGTTCCATCGCTTTCCATCTCAGGTGAACACTACATCGTAATTTCAGGTTGGATTATTCAACGAAGCGTGAAAAGGTACGGAAAAATTAGCTCGAGGTATCCGAACAGTTGTCTGATAATACTTTGTCCCCGCAATATCGACTGGCCATAAAAAACCGTAAGAAAAACGGTATCAGTTGACCATGAAAATATAGCCGGTAAGAAAGAATCATATCGATGACGTACCTGTTTATCCTCATGGAGAGGCATTCGGTACACCTTCGACGTTTGTTCTGTATGCTCGTCTGATGAATGGATACAATTCAGTCCAGTTCGAACCGTGACTGACGATATAACTGCAGGTCGTTTCTGTAAGTTGGAACAATATTTTGTTAGTTTATTCAATCTCCAACATCAATGGATACACCGTGATGTGAAATTCACCGCGAATACAAACAAAATATAATGATAATGTGAGGGATGATTGATGTTCCATCGCTTTACATCTCAGGTGAACACTAAATCGTAATTTCAGGTTGCATTATCCAACGAGGCGTGCAAAGGTACGGAAAAATCAGCTCGAGGTATCCCAACAGTTATTTGATAAAATTTTTTCTCTGCAACGTCGACTGGCCATCAAATTTTGTGAGAATGAACGAAATTCGCAGACGATGAAAAGACAACTGGTCAGCAAGAATCATATCGACAACGTACCTGGTTCTTCCTCATGAAGAAACAGTCGGTACAGCTGCAACGTTCGTTCTGTGTGCTCGCCTGGTGATGAAACGCAATTTGGTTCATTTCTTACAATGCCTGACGATACTACTGCAGTTGATTTCTGTAAGTTCGTATAATATTTCGTTAGTACATTCAATATTTATAATCAGTGAGAACACTGCACGGACCAATTCAGCACAAATTCAAACAAAAACCTTATGATATCGTGAGGAATAAATAACATGCGATGTCGCTCTGTTCAGATAAACCTTGATTCGACTTTGAGCAATCACGTGAGAAGAAATTTCTCAGTTTCCAAGCTGCTGCATTCATCTCGTAGCGGTTTCTCCAACGTTCGTTTCGGCATGAGCATGGATCACGTCAAAAGCAGTGAACTGTAATGAAAATGAATGGAAACATGTATTCAAACATTTAACGCAAGTCAATCGTATTTGCGTGTAGTACTTCTGAGTCGTAATATTGATTTCCTAGGTGGATAATTAATCATTAAAAATCCGTTCGTCTGCTCACCTATCGTTTTTGTTTCGTTAAAGTAGCCGTTCGTGTGCCTACGTCGTTTCTCAAGAAAACCAGATTGACCGACCTGAAACAGAAAAATCTATCTGAAGAAAGGCTCGAAGAAAATATTTAATGCAATAGTTGTTGGCAGATTGTTTCGATTGCAAAAGAATATTCTTCTTTGAACAATCGATTATCGGACCAAGAACCATTGCAGCAAATATTTTCTTCAAAATAAGATTATTTCCGTTTTCGCAACCAGTGACGTCAATGAAACCGGATCGATTCACCTGAAACAGAGAAATGCACGTTGTATTGAAAAATGATTCACAATTTGACTGAAAACAAAACGTAATCCTCAAAAGAGTGATTTTTCCAAGATTTCTTGCAAATTGCATTATTCGATACTAGAAAAGTATTTGTAAAACGAATAAGCAGTTTGCGGAAACTTGTTGTAACGTCTGTTTGCCAGTTTGTTTGTTTCATAATTTTAGTATAAGTATAATAGGATAAGATTAAGTGACCTGAAAAAAAGTATGAAATTATAGCTGCAACAGACAAAAAGTGTTATTAGCACAATAAGGGGGGGGGGAAAAAAAAATGACTTTACCGTCACATTATATAGGAGAAATAGAAAATTATCGACCGTAAAAATGCTTTGCATAATCATCATCGTCATTTCCACATTCAGGATTTTCATTCCCGTGGATCGGAAGATGCCGCGTTTTTTCTCAGAGTCAGAGGGTGTGTCAAGTCAGCGCGCAAAAGGCAGCGATGTCTAACTTGCACACGGGTTAAAAACAAATAAAAAAAAATTCACGTTAGAATTGTTGATAGCGTTCGCGAAATCGACGCGCTAAAAGGCGCGATCGATTGATTCGGAAGAAGGCACAACTTAGAGTAACTGGACTTGTCGCATAATCCTTTAGAAAGAAAATCCGCATCAGCGTCTTTACAATTCCGACACATTGCGATGCTGATTCTTTTTCTCAGATACGAAATCAAGTCCGGGCAGGGGGTTGGGGGAGGATGAACAGCATGCATTGTCTGGCGTGACGGTCGGCGGTCCTCTTCGACGCGACGTCTTCGGGCTCAGCATCTCTTCTCATCCAGCGCACCACGAAACGCGTGGATGATTCAGAGACGCGTTCAGCCCATTCAGGCGATTACAGAAAGTGGCATTCGGAGGAACCGGCAAAGTCAAGACGTCGGGAGAACACGCGAATTTCAGCATCATCAAAAGTTACCACGACTGAACAATAATTCTGCAATCGCCTGACGCTGTGGAATGTACAAAAGTTAGTCACTTCCGGTACATCGCGACCTGCCTACCCTCGCCTGATTCCCTGTATCTTCGAACCACCCAACGGAGTTTTCGAAATATAGAAAATAAAAGAAAAAACAAATAAAAAAAGGAGAGACAGACACTCGCACTCACAATCATAAACAACCGATCCCATTGCATTCCCCTCCCTACCTGCCCGATTCAATACCTATATACGAGCTAACGATTGTCACACTCTTTCCAACACAATCATTCTTCTCCAATCGCCTCGTGGTTGTGTGTGTGACTTACTTGTTCGTCGTGTACCTGTAGGGAGGAATCTGTTCCTGTACCGCCACCCGCCAGCTACTCTTACACTGAGTAGTTTTGCGATTACTGGAGGGCTCGTGGTACAAAAACGACAAGAAAATAAAACGGGTTAGACATCCTATATGATGCTTAACAGCATCTTTCTAAGCGAGCTAAACCTGCAATTGTTCAATTCGTGCTGGCTGATGTAAAACGGAAAGTAACTCGAATAAAAGCATGCAATTGAACTGCGTTAACTTGTGCCAGACTTTAGGAGTTAAATCGATTACAGAATCGTTGAGAAATAATCAAACCTCAGGTAAATCCACCGCTTAAACGACAATACCTCGAATAATTTCAAAAGTCAATCTAATTTTGGTTTTGCAAGTGTCGAGTAAGCGAGGGTTCCCTGTCGCGATGCTCATTCCGCTTCAGGCAGCGGGCAACGGTTGTGACAATACTTGGACATTGCTCGATAAGATTACAAGGAAATGATTCGATTGACGAATGAGCTCCGCTGCCTTAGCGAATGAGCCTATCCGTGCAGCTAAGCGAACATTTTGTGTGACAATTTTTACCGCCACGCCACCTGACAAAGGGACACCAGGGAAGAAACAACCAAACCCAAACGCGTGCGACTCACGGACGTTTCCGATTATTCCAGGGGTTACTCGGATGTCTCTGCTTCCGAGCCATGGCGCAGTGTCCCCAGCAAATTCCAACAGTCATCAAATGTGTCAACGTCACGTTTTTCCTTTTGCTCATTTCCTCGAGGCTTCTCGTAGTTGAACTGAAAAGTCAATCCATATCTTTTGCTCAGTTCATCTATCGAAGTTTGTTCAACAGGTATCGGCACGGTCAAAGCAAATTAATTATTTTACATTATTTCTTCAAATAGGCATATCGTTGGTGTTACATATTTTAACGTAATTCGATGAGTTTCTTTTGCTTGAATAGTAACTCAAGGATAGATATTTCTCTTACCCGTCACAGGCCCCTTTGCACTTCGACGTGCGTTATTTTCGCATCATCTTATTGGACAGCTTCAGGATTGCATGCGTGCTCGTTGCGCTGAAGTGTAAGAGAATACGCATGTTAAATCACACGATAAATTCGGATTTTATGTAAGCACACGCCGCGCCGCTGCGTGTATCGAAAATAATTGTAACTTCGAAAGAATGATCTGCAGAGTGTACAAATGAAAGACAGAAGCACGCGTAAGTACACAGAATTGAAAATCAGATGTAGTTCAGAACGGAGTGAGGAGATTATGAATAGACAGCTGGTAAGTAAAAATCGTAACGATAGCGTACCTATATTTCCCCATGAAGAATCAGTCGGTGCAGCAGCGACGTTCCTTCTGTATGTTCGTCCGATCAAGGAACGCAATTCAGTCCATTTATAACCATGACTGACGTTATAACTGCAGTTGAATTCCGTAATTCGGTGCGATATTTTGTAAGTGTATTCAAACTGCATCATCAACGAGTACACCGCATCGTAAAATTCACTACAAATTGAAACAAAAATATAATGATAAAGTGAGGGATGAATGATGTGCGATCGCTTTCCATCTCAGATAAATCCTACACCGTGGTTTCAGGTTGCATTATTCATCGAAGCGTGAAAAGGTACGAAAAACTTGCTCGAGGTATACGAACAGTTGTCTGATAATATTTTGTCTGCAACATCGACCGGCCATGAAAATCCGTAAGAAAATCGGTATCAGTCGACCATGAAAATATAGCCGGCAAGAATCGAATCGAAAACGTACCTGCTTATCCTCGTGGAGAAGCAGTCTGTGCACCTTCGACGTTTGTTCTGTATGCTCGTCTGATGAAGGAAAACAATTCGGTCCGTTTATGACAATGACTGACGATATAACTGCAGGTCGGTTCTGTAAGTTGGAACGATACTTTGTTAGTGTATTCAATCTACAACATCAATGGATACCCTCATGTTGTAACGATGTGAAATTCACCCGGAATACAAACAAAACTGGATCGCTGTATGAACAGAATGAATTATGTGCGATCGGTTTCCATTTCAGATAAACACTACATCGTAATTTCAGGTTGCATTATTTAACGGCGCGTGAAAAGATACGAAAAACTAGCTCGACATATCCCAACAGTTGTCCGATAATTTTTTTTCTCTGCAACATCGACAGGCCATAAAATTCCGTAAGAGAAACGAAATCAGTAGACGATGAAAAGATACCTGGCAAGTCAGAATCATATCGATGACGTACCTGTTTATCATCATGGAGAGGCATTCGGCGCAACTAGGACGTTCGTTTCGTATGCTCGTCCGATGAAGGAATACAATTCTGTCCATTTATGACCATGACTGAGGATATAACTGCATGTCGTTTCTGTAAGTTTTGACAATATTTGATTAGTGTATTCGATCTGAAACCTCAACCGATACACCGCGTTGTAAAATTCACCCCGAATATAAACGAAACTAGAATGCTATACGAGCGGAACAAATAATGTTCGATCGATCTCCATTTCAGGTAAACACTACATTGTAATTTCAGGCTGCATCATTTAACGGCGGGTGAAAAGATACGAAAAACTAGCGCGACATATCCGAACAGTTGTCTGATAATTTTTTTTTTTCTGCAAGATCGACAGGCCATAAAATTCCGTAAGAGAAACGAAATCAGTAGACGTTGAAAAGATACCTGGCAAGTAAGAATCATATCGATGACGTACCTGTTCATCTTCGTGGAGAGGCAATCGGAACACCTTCGACGTCTGTTCTGTATGTTCGTCTGATGAATGAATACAATTCTGTCCAGTTTAAACCAAGACTGCTGATGTAACTGCAGGTCGTCTCTGTCAGTTGGAACAAGATTCCGTTAGTTTATTGAATCTCCAATGTCAATGGGTGAACCGCGTCGTAAAATTCTCTACAAATTCAAACAAAAATATAATGATAACGTGAGAGATGAACGATGTGCGATCGCTTTCCATTTCAGGTGAACAGTACATCGTAATTTCAGGTTGCATTATTCAACAAGGCGTGCAAAGGTACGGAAAAATTAGCTCGAGGTATCCGAACAGTTGTCTGATAAAACTTTGTCTCCGCAACATCGACTGGCCATAAAAATCCATAAGAAAAACGGTATCATTTGGCCATGAAAATATAACCGGCAAGAAAGAATCATATGGATGACGTACCTGTTTATCTTCACGGAGAGGCATTCGGTACACCTTCGACGTTTGTTCTGTATGCTCGTCTGATGAATGAATACAATTCTGTCCAGTTCAAACCATGACTGCTGTTGTAGCTGCAGGTCGTCTCTGTAAGTTGGAACAAGATTTTGTTAGCGTATTGAATCTCCAATGTCAATGGGTACACCGCGTCGTAAAATTCTCTACAAATTCAAATAAAAATATAATAATAATGTGAGGGATGAACGATGTGCGATCGCTTTCCATCTCAGGTGAACACTACATCGTAATTACAGGTTGCATTATTCAACAAGGCGTGGAAAAGTACGGAAAATTGGCTCGAAGCATCCAAACACTCGTCTGATAAATTTTTTTCTCCACCACAGTACACGCTGTAAAACAGTGGATCGCGAATCGACTGGCCATAAAATTTTGAAAGAAAACTGAACCTATTTCCAAATTCGAAGAAAATCTCGCAGCCTACACCACAATTCTACTTTCAAACAATATTCTGATAAACTTATGCCATCACCAATGAATACAGGCGTCAAAATAGTCTTACTCGATGATAACCGCTATTCGTAACAACCGACGCCAACACTCTTTCTCACTCACGTACGCAAATTGCAACGAATATTCACTTCATTCTTAATATCGTGATTGGTAATTCGCCACTCGATTACTACGTAGATCGTAGCAATTCTCTTCATGCAAACAAATGTTGGATTGAAACTCACTCAACGGCGACTGCGAATAGAAGTCCCAGAAAATTCGAAGCTCGCGTAGCAACTGTCTGTTCTGAGAATTCGGTGACGGATGACGCTGACGAATTGAGAAGTAGAAATATTTGAGTATCGGACCAATCGAAGACTCGCCTTCTCCCGCCGGTTTCTGATTGGCGGAAATTGAACCCTGCCGCAATGTACCGCACTGTGTTTTTTTTTCTCGACTTGCCGCTCAAATCGGGCGCAGCCATATTGAGAAAAAATGTGAATGACGCTTTTTACATTTTTCTTGATATATCCGAACGATAAATTGAGTTGTCGTTAATTATATCGATCAAACTGTCAACTAGAAAATTATCACTGTATTTTGCTATTTTCCGACTGATGTCTGATAACTATCCTCCGCGACAGTACACGATGTAAAACAATGGATCGCGAATCGGCTTGCCATAAAATTCCGTAATAAAACTGAACCTACGGAGTAATTCGAAGAAAATCTCACAACCTACACCACAACTCTGCTTTTAAACGATATTTTGATAAACTTACCATAACAGATGAACACAGACGTCAAAATTGTCTGACTCGATAATAAATGCAATTCGTAACAACTGACACCAAAACTTTTTTTCACTCACATACGCGAATTACAACGAATATTTACCATAGTTGTTATATCGTCATTCGTCATTCGCCACTACATTATTTCGTAGATCGTAGCAATTCTTTTAATGCAAGCAAATGTTGGACTGACACTCACTCAACTGCGACTGCGAATAGAAGTCTCAGAAAATTCGAAGCTCGCGTAGCAACTGCTTGTTCCGAGAATTCGGTGACGGTTGACGCTGACGAATCGAGAAGTAGAAATATTTGAATATCAGACCAATCGGAGAGTTGCCTCCTCCCGCCGGTTTCTGATTGGCGGAAATTGAACCCATCCGCGATGCTACTGTGCAGTGTTTTTTTTCTCGACTTGCCGCTCAATTCGGAGCAGCCATATTGAGAAAAAATGAGAATGACGCTTTTTAGATTTTTCTTGCACATATCAGAATGATGAATTAAACGACAAATAACACGAGACGATTTGTTGCCAGCTAAATCCGAACGATACATTGTATTTTGCTATTTTCGAACTACCTATCAAACCAACATTGTATACATCTTGCAAACAATGCTAACAATCACGGCCAACTCCAAACGAAATACGTTCGTAGTTGAATCAGACGGATGAGTATATTACGTGAGGTTGATCGAAATGAGTCTCGTTAATAAATGGATCATCCTGTGCAATATCTAGGCCATTAAACGACCATTTAGAAGTGTCACGACAGCTAATCAGGCCTGTTTCGCCCCGCGAAAAGTAGCAGTCAGAACCTGGTTTTGATCGCGATTCGAATCTTTCATCAGGTTTGATACGATCACACAAAGAGAACCAAACGTACCTTGTAGCAGTGATGGACTCTCCAATGCCAATCTTTCTATTTGCCGGGCTCCGTGATCTTCGGGGTTCGCTGCATGATTAACCATCGAACGCGATCCGCGGATTTAATTTAGGGGTAGAGCCTGGTCACTGCGCTGAGAAGGCCGGCGACTGCAATCCTCCCCCCGCCGTGGCGTACTTTTTTTTGCACTTCTCGGAAGCTCATCACGCCACCGACTAGCAACAGTGTCGGTGTAGAGTCACTTGTTACATCTCCCGTCTAAAAATTGCGCAATACGTGACGGTCGCTCAGCAGTGCCCTACACTTACCAACCTGATCGGTAAGAATGTTGACAGATTCGACAACGTACCTGGTTCTTCCTCATGAAGAAGCAGTCGGTACAGCTGCAACGTTCGTTCTGTGTGCTCGCCTGGTCACGGAACGCAATTTGGTTCATTTCTTACACTGCCTGACGATACTACTGCAGTTGATTTCTGCAAGTTCGTATAATATTTCGCTAGTACATTAAATATCTATAATCAGTGAGAACACTGCACTGACCAATTCAGCACAAATTCAAACAAAAACCTTATGATATCGTGAGGAATAAATAACGTGCGATGTCGCTCTGTTCAGATAAACCTTGATTCGACTTTGAGCAATCACGTGAGAAGAAATTTCTCAATTTCCAAGCTGCTGCACTCATCTCGTAGCGGTTTCTCCAACGTTCGTTTCGGCATGAGCATGGATCACGTCAAAAGCAGTGAACTGTAATGAAAATGAATGGAAACATGTATTCAAACATTTAACGCAAGTCAATCGTATTTGCGTGTAGTACTTCTGAGTCGTAATATTGATTTCCTAGGTGGATAATTAATCATTAAAAATCCGTTCGTCTGCTCACCTATCGTTTTTGTTTCGTTAAAGTAGCCGTTCGTGTGCCTACGTCGTTTCTCAAGAAAACCAGATTGACCGACCTGAAACAGAAAAATCTATCTGAAGAAAGGCTCGAAGAAAATATTTAATGCAATAGTTGTTGGCAGATTGTTTCGATTGCAAAAGAATATTCTTCTTTGAACAATCGATTATCGGACCAAGAACCATTGCAGCAAATATTTTCTTCAAAATAAGATTATTTCCGTTTTCGCAACCAGTGACGTCAATGAAACCGGATCGATTCACCTGAAACAGAGAAATGCACGTTGTATTGAAAAATGATTCACAATTTGACTGAAAACAAAACGTAATCCTCAAAAGAGTGATTTTTCCAAGATTTCTTGCAAATTGCATTATTCGATACTAGAAAAGTATTTGTAAAACGAATAAGCAGTTTGCGGAAACTTGTTGTAACGTCTGTTTGCCAGTTTGTTTGTTTCATAATTTTAGTATAAGTATAATAGGATAAGATTAAGTGACCTGAAAAAAAGTATGAAATTATAGCTGCAACAGACAAAAAGTGTTATTAGCACAATAAGGGGGGGGGGAAAAAAAAATGACTTTACCGTCACATTATATAGGAGAAATAGAAAATTATCGACCGTAAAAATGCTTTGCATAATCATCATCGTCATTTCCACATTCAGGATTTTCATTCCCGTGGATCGGAAGATGCCGCGTTTTTTCTCAGAGTCAGAGGGTGTGTCAAGTCAGCGCGCAAAAGGCAGCGATGTCTAACTTGCACACGGGTTAAAAACAAATAAAAAAAAATTCACGTTAGAATTGTTGATAGCGTTCGCGAAATCGACGCGCTAAAAGGCGCGATCGATTGATTCGGAAGAAGGCACAACTTAGAGTAACTGGACTTGTCGCATAATCCTTTAGAAAGAAAATCCGCATCAGCGTCTTTACAATTCCGACACATTGCGATGCTGATTCTTTTTCTCAGATACGAAATCAAGTCCGGGCAGGGGGTTGGGGGAGGATGAACAGCATGCATTGTCTGGCGTGACGGTCGGCGGTCCTCTTCGACGCGACGTCTTCGGGCTCAGCATCTCTTCTCATCCAGCGCACCACGAAACGCGTGGATGATTCAGAGACGCGTTCAGCCCATTCAGGCGATTACAGAAAGTGGCATTCGGAGGAACCGGCAAAGTCAAGACGTCGGGAGAACACGCGAATTTCAGCATCATCAAAAGTTACCACGACTGAACAATAATTCTGCAATCGCCTGACGCTGTGGAATGTACAAAAGTTAGTCACTTCCGGTACATCGCGACCTGCCTACCCTCGCCTGATTCCCTGTATCTTCGAACCACCCAACGGAGTTTTCGAAATATAGAAAATAAAAGAAAAAACAAATAAAAAAAGGAGAGACAGACACTCGCACTCACAATCATAAACAACCGATCCCATTGCATTCCCCTCCCTACCTGCCCGATTCAATACCTATATACGAGCTAACGATTGTCACACTCTTTCCAACACAATCATTCTTCTCCAATCGCCTCGTGGTTGTGTGTGTGACTTACTTGTTCGTCGTGTACCTGTAGGGAGGAATCTGTTCCTGTACCGCCACCCGCCAGCTACTCTTACACTGAGTAGTTTTGCGATTACTGGAGGGCTCGTGGTACAAAAACGACAAGAAAATAAAACGGGTTAGACATCCTATATGATGCTTAACAGCATCTTTCTAAGCGAGCTAAACCTGCAATTGTTCAATTCGTGCTGGCTGATGTAAAACGGAAAGTAACTCGAATAAAAGCATGCAATTGAACTGCGTTAACTTGTGCCAGACTTTAGGAGTTAAATCGATTACAGAATCGTTGAGAAATAATCAAACCTCAGGTAAATCCACCGCTTAAACGACAATACCTCGAATAATTTCAAAAGTCAATCTAATTTTGGTTTTGCAAGTGTCGAGTAAGCGAGGGTTCCCTGTCGCGATGCTCATTCCGCTTCAGGCAGCGGGCAACGGTTGTGACAATACTTGGACATTGCTCGATAAGATTACAAGGAAATGATTCGATTGACGAATGAGCTCCGCTGCCTTAGCGAATGAGCCTATCCGTGCAGCTAAGCGAACATTTTGTGTGACAATTTTTACCGCCACGCCACCTGACAAAGGGACACCAGGGAAGAAACAACCAAACCCAAACGCGTGCGACTCACGGACGTTTCCGATTATTCCAGGGGTTACTCGGATGTCTCTGCTTCCGAGCCATGGCGCAGTGTCCCCAGCAAATTCCAACAGTCATCAAATGTGTCAACGTCACGTTTTTCCTTTTGCTCATTTCCTCGAGGCTTCTCGTAGTTGAACTGAAAAGTCAATCCATATCTTTTGCTCAGTTCATCTATCGAAGTTTGTTCAACAGGTATCGGCACGGTCAAAGCAAATTAATTATTTTACATTATTTCTTCAAATAGGCATATCGTTGGTGTTACATATTTTAACGTAATTCGATGAGTTTCTTTTGCTTGAATAGTAACTCAAGGATAGATATTTCTCTTACCCGTCACAGGCCCCTTTGCACTTCGACGTGCGTTATTTTCGCATCATCTTATTGGACAGCTTCAGGATTGCATGCGTGCTCGTTGCGCTGAAGTGTAAGAGAATACGCATGTTAAATCACACGATAAATTCGGATTTTATGTAAGCACACGCCGCGCCGCTGCGTGTATCGAAAATAATTGTAACTTCGAAAGAATGATCTGCAGAGTGTACAAATGAAAGACAGAAGCACGCGTAAGTACACAGAATTGAAAATCAGATGTAGTTCAGAACGGAGTGAGGAGATTATGAATAGACAGCTGGTAAGTAAAAATCGTAACGATAGCGTACCTATATTTCCCCATGAAGAATCAGTCGGTGCAGCAGCGACGTTCCTTCTGTATGTTCGTCCGATCAAGGAACGCAATTCAGTCCATTTATAACCATGACTGACGTTATAACTGCAGTTGAATTCCGTAATTCGGTGCGATATTTTGTAAGTGTATTCAAACTGCATCATCAACGAGTACACCGCATCGTAAAATTCACTACAAATTGAAACAAAAATATAATGATAAAGTGAGGGATGAATGATGTGCGATCGCTTTCCATCTCAGATAAATCCTACACCGTGGTTTCAGGTTGCATTATTCATCGAAGCGTGAAAAGGTACGAAAAACTTGCTCGAGGTATACGAACAGTTGTCTGATAATATTTTGTCTGCAACATCGACCGGCCATGAAAATCCGTAAGAAAATCGGTATCAGTCGACCATGAAAATATAGCCGGCAAGAATCGAATCGAAAACGTACCTGCTTATCCTCGTGGAGAAGCAGTCTGTGCACCTTCGACGTTTGTTCTGTATGCTCGTCTGATGAAGGAAAACAATTCGGTCCGTTTATGACAATGACTGACGATATAACTGCAGGTCGGTTCTGTAAGTTGGAACGATACTTTGTTAGTGTATTCAATCTACAACATCAATGGATACCCTCATGTTGTAACGATGTGAAATTCACCCGGAATACAAACAAAACTGGATCGCTGTATGAACAGAATGAATTATGTGCGATCGGTTTCCATTTCAGATAAACACTACATCGTAATTTCAGGTTGCATTATTTAACGGCGCGTGAAAAGATACGAAAAACTAGCTCGACATATCCCAACAGTTGTCCGATAATTTTTTTTCTCTGCAACATCGACAGGCCATAAAATTCCGTAAGAGAAACGAAATCAGTAGACGATGAAAAGATACCTGGCAAGTCAGAATCATATCGATGACGTACCTGTTTATCATCATGGAGAGGCATTCGGCGCAACTAGGACGTTCGTTTCGTATGCTCGTCCGATGAAGGAATACAATTCTGTCCATTTATGACCATGACTGAGGATATAACTGCATGTCGTTTCTGTAAGTTTTGACAATATTTGATTAGTGTATTCGATCTGAAACCTCAACCGATACACCGCGTTGTAAAATTCACCCCGAATATAAACGAAACTAGAATGCTATACGAGCGGAACAAATAATGTTCGATCGATCTCCATTTCAGGTAAACACTACATTGTAATTTCAGGCTGCATCATTTAACGGCGGGTGAAAAGATACGAAAAACTAGCGCGACATATCCGAACAGTTGTCTGATAATTTTTTTTTTTCTGCAAGATCGACAGGCCATAAAATTCCGTAAGAGAAACGAAATCAGTAGACGTTGAAAAGATACCTGGCAAGTAAGAATCATATCGATGACGTACCTGTTCATCTTCGTGGAGAGGCAATCGGAACACCTTCGACGTCTGTTCTGTATGTTCGTCTGATGAATGAATACAATTCTGTCCAGTTTAAACCAAGACTGCTGATGTAACTGCAGGTCGTCTCTGTCAGTTGGAACAAGATTCCGTTAGTTTATTGAATCTCCAATGTCAATGGGTGAACCGCGTCGTAAAATTCTCTACAAATTCAAACAAAAATATAATGATAACGTGAGAGATGAACGATGTGCGATCGCTTTCCATTTCAGGTGAACAGTACATCGTAATTTCAGGTTGCATTATTCAACAAGGCGTGCAAAGGTACGGAAAAATTAGCTCGAGGTATCCGAACAGTTGTCTGATAAAACTTTGTCTCCGCAACATCGACTGGCCATAAAAATCCATAAGAAAAACGGTATCATTTGGCCATGAAAATATAACCGGCAAGAAAGAATCATATGGATGACGTACCTGTTTATCTTCACGGAGAGGCATTCGGTACACCTTCGACGTTTGTTCTGTATGCTCGTCTGATGAATGAATACAATTCTGTCCAGTTCAAACCATGACTGCTGTTGTAGCTGCAGGTCGTCTCTGTAAGTTGGAACAAGATTTTGTTAGCGTATTGAATCTCCAATGTCAATGGGTACACCGCGTCGTAAAATTCTCTACAAATTCAAATAAAAATATAATAATAATGTGAGGGATGAACGATGTGCGATCGCTTTCCATCTCAGGTGAACACTACATCGTAATTACATGTTGCATTATTCAACAAGGCGTGGAAAAGTACGGAAAATTGGCTCGAAGCATCCAAACACTCGTCTGATAAATTTTTTTCTCCACCACAGTACACGCTGTAAAACAGTGGATCGCGAATCGACTGGCCATAAAATTTTGAAAGAAAACTGAACCTATTTCCAAATTCGAAGAAAATCTCGCAGCCTACACCACAATTCTACTTTCAAACAATATTCTGATAAACTTATGCCATCACCAATGAATACAGGCGTCAAAATAGTCTTACTCGATGATAACCGCTATTCGTAACAACCGACGCCAACACTCTTTCTCACTCACGTACGCAAATTGCAACGAATATTCACTTCATTCTTAATATCGTGATTGGTAATTCGCCACTCGATTACTACGTAGATCGTAGCAATTCTCTTCATGCAAACAAATGTTGGATTGAAACTCACTCAACGGCGACTGCGAATAGAAGTCCCAGAAAATTCGAAGCTCGCGTAGCAACTGTCTGTTCTGAGAATTCGGTGACGGATGACGCTGACGAATTGAGAAGTAGAAATATTTGAGTATCGGACCAATCGAAGACTCGCCTTCTCCCGCCGGTTTCTGATTGGCGGAAATTGAACCCTGCCGCAATGTACCGCACTGTGTTTTTTTTTCTCGACTTGCCGCTCAAATCGGGCGCAGCCATATTGAGAAAAAATGTGAATGACGCTTTTTACATTTTTCTTGATATATCCGAACGATAAATTGAGTTGTCGTTAATTATATCGATCAAACTGTCAACTAGAAAATTATCACTGTATTTTGCTATTTTCCGACTGATGTCTGATAACTATCCTCCGCGACAGTACACGATGTAAAACAATGGATCGCGAATCGGCTTGCCATAAAATTCCGTAATAAAACTGAACCTACGGAGTAATTCGAAGAAAATCTCACAACCTACACCACAACTCTGCTTTTAAACGATATTTTGATAAACTTACCATAACAGATGAACACAGACGTCAAAATTGTCTGACTCGATAATAAATGCAATTCGTAACAACTGACACCAAAACTTTTTTTCACTCACATACGCGAATTACAACGAATATTTACCATAGTTGTTATATCGTCATTCGTCATTCGCCACTACATTATTTCGTAGATCGTAGCAATTCTTTTAATGCAAGCAAATGTTGGACTGACACTCACTCAACTGCGACTGCGAATAGAAGTCTCAGAAAATTCGAAGCTCGCGTAGCAACTGCTTGTTCCGAGAATTCGGTGACGGTTGACGCTGACGAATCGAGAAGTAGAAATATTTGAATATCAGACCAATCGGAGAGTTGCCTCCTCCCGCCGGTTTCTGATTGGCGGAAATTGAACCCATCCGCGATGCTACTGTGCAGTGTTTTTTTTCTCGACTTGCCGCTCAATTCGGAGCAGCCATATTGAGAAAAAATGAGAATGACGCTTTTTAGATTTTTCTTGCACATATCAGAATGATGAATTAAACGACAAATAACACGAGACGATTTGTTGCCAGCTAAATCCGAACGATACATTGTATTTTGCTATTTTCGAACTACCTATCAAACCAACATTGTATACATCTTGCAAACAATGCTAACAATCACGGCCAACTCCAAACGAAATACGTTCGTAGTTGAATCAGACGGATGAGTATATTACGTGAGGTTGATCGAAATGAGTCTCGTTAATAAATGGATCATCCTGTGCAATATCTAGGCCATTAAACGACCATTTAGAAGTGTCACGACAGCTAATCAGGCCTGTTTCGCCCCGCGAAAAGTAGCAGTCAGAACCTGGTTTTGATCGCGATTCGAATCTTTCATCAGGTTTGATACGATCACACAAAGAGAACCAAACGTACCTTGTAGCAGTGATGGACTCTCCAATGCCAATCTTTCTATTTGCCGGGCTCCGTGATCTTCGGGGTTCGCTGCATGATTAACCATCGAACGCGATCCGCGGATTTAATTTAGGGGTAGAGCCTGGTCACTGCGCTGAGAAGGCCGGCGACTGCAATCCTCCCCCCGCCGTGGCGTACTTTTTTTTGCACTTCTCGGAAGCTCATCACGCCACCGACTAGCAACAGTGTCGGTGTAGAGTCACTTGTTACATCTCCCGTCTAAAAATTGCGCAATACGTGACGGTCGCTCAGCAGTGCCCTACACTTACCAACCTGATCGGTAAGAATGTTGACAGATTCGACAACGTACCTGGTTCTTCCTCATGAAGAAGCAGTCGGTACAGCTGCAACGTTCGTTCTGTGTGCTCGCCTGGTCACGGAACGCAATTTGGTTCATTTCTTACACTGCCTGACGATACTACTGCAGTTGATTTCTGCAAGTTCGTATAATATTTCGCTAGTACATTAAATATCTATAATCAGTGAGAACACTGCACTGACCAATTCAGCACAAATTCAAACAAAAACCTTATGATATCGTGAGGAATAAATAACGTGCGATGTCGCTCTGTTCAGATAAACCTTGATTCGACTTTGAGCAATCACGTGAGAAGAAATTTCTCAATTTCCAAGCTGCTGCACTCATCTCGTAGCGGTTTCTCCAACGTTCGTTTCGGCATGAGCATGGATCACGTCAAAAGCAGTGAACTGTAATGAAAATGAATGGAAACATGTATTCAAACATTTAACGCAAGTCAATCGTATTTGCGTGTAGTACTTCTGAGTCGTAATATTGATTTCCTAGGTGGATAATTAATCATTAAAAATCCGTTCGTCTGCTCACCTATCGTTTTTGTTTCGTTAAAGTAGCCGTTCGTGTGCCTACGTCGTTTCTCAAGAAAACCAGATTGACCGACCTGAAACAGAAAAATCTATCTGAAGAAAGGCTCGAAGAAAATATTTAATGCAATAGTTGTTGGCAGATTGTTTCGATTGCAAAAGAATATTCTTCTTTGAACAATCGATTATCGGACCAAGAACCATTGCAGCAAATATTTTCTTCAAAATAAGATTATTTCCGTTTTCGCAACCAGTGACGTCAATGAAACCGGATCGATTCACCTGAAACAGAGAAATGCACGTTGTATTGAAAAATGATTCACAATTTGACTGAAAACAAAACGTAATCCTCAAAAGAGTGATTTTTCCAAGATTTCTTGCAAATTGCATTATTCGATACTAGAAAAGTATTTGTAAAACGAATAAGCAGTTTGCGGAAACTTGTTGTAACGTCTGTTTGCCAGTTTGTTTGTTTCATAATTTTAGTATAAGTATAATAGGATAAGATTAAGTGACCTGAAAAAAAGTATGAAATTATAGCTGCAACAGACAAAAAGTGTTATTAGCACAATAAGGGGGGGGGGAAAAAAAAATGACTTTACCGTCACATTATATAGGAGAAATAGAAAATTATCGACCGTAAAAATGCTTTGCATAATCATCATCGTCATTTCCACATTCAGGATTTTCATTCCCGTGGATCGGAAGATGCCGCGTTTTTTCTCAGAGTCAGAGGGTGTGTCAAGTCAGCGCGCAAAAGGCAGCGATGTCTAACTTGCACACGGGTTAAAAACAAATAAAAAAAAATTCACGTTAGAATTGTTGATAGCGTTCGCGAAATCGACGCGCTAAAAGGCGCGATCGATTGATTCGGAAGAAGGCACAACTTAGAGTAACTGGACTTGTCGCATAATCCTTTAGAAAGAAAATCCGCATCAGCGTCTTTACAATTCCGACACATTGCGATGCTGATTCTTTTTCTCAGATACGAAATCAAGTCCGGGCAGGGGGTTGGGGGAGGATGAACAGCATGCATTGTCTGGCGTGACGGTCGGCGGTCCTCTTCGACGCGACGTCTTCGGGCTCAGCATCTCTTCTCATCCAGCGCACCACGAAACGCGTGGATGATTCAGAGACGCGTTCAGCCCATTCAGGCGATTACAGAAAGTGGCATTCGGAGGAACCGGCAAAGTCAAGACGTCGGGAGAACACGCGAATTTCAGCATCATCAAAAGTTACCACGACTGAACAATAATTCTGCAATCGCCTGACGCTGTGGAATGTACAAAAGTTAGTCACTTCCGGTACATCGCGACCTGCCTACCCTCGCCTGATTCCCTGTATCTTCGAACCACCCAACGGAGTTTTCGAAATATAGAAAATAAAAGAAAAAACAAATAAAAAAAGGAGAGACAGACACTCGCACTCACAATCATAAACAACCGATCCCATTGCATTCCCCTCCCTACCTGCCCGATTCAATACCTATATACGAGCTAACGATTGTCACACTCTTTCCAACACAATCATTCTTCTCCAATCGCCTCGTGGTTGTGTGTGTGACTTACTTGTTCGTCGTGTACCTGTAGGGAGGAATCTGTTCCTGTACCGCCACCCGCCAGCTACTCTTACACTGAGTAGTTTTGCGATTACTGGAGGGCTCGTGGTACAAAAACGACAAGAAAATAAAACGGGTTAGACATCCTATATGATGCTTAACAGCATCTTTCTAAGCGAGCTAAACCTGCAATTGTTCAATTCGTGCTGGCTGATGTAAAACGGAAAGTAACTCGAATAAAAGCATGCAATTGAACTGCGTTAACTTGTGCCAGACTTTAGGAGTTAAATCGATTACAGAATCGTTGAGAAATAATCAAACCTCAGGTAAATCCACCGCTTAAACGACAATACCTCGAATAATTTCAAAAGTCAATCTAATTTTGGTTTTGCAAGTGTCGAGTAAGCGAGGGTTCCCTGTCGCGATGCTCATTCCGCTTCAGGCAGCGGGCAACGGTTGTGACAATACTTGGACATTGCTCGATAAGATTACAAGGAAATGATTCGATTGACGAATGAGCTCCGCTGCCTTAGCGAATGAGCCTATCCGTGCAGCTAAGCGAACATTTTGTGTGACAATTTTTACCGCCACGCCACCTGACAAAGGGACACCAGGGAAGAAACAACCAAACCCAAACGCGTGCGACTCACGGACGTTTCCGATTATTCCAGGGGTTACTCGGATGTCTCTGCTTCCGAGCCATGGCGCAGTGTCCCCAGCAAATTCCAACAGTCATCAAATGTGTCAACGTCACGTTTTTCCTTTTGCTCATTTCCTCGAGGCTTCTCGTAGTTGAACTGAAAAGTCAATCCATATCTTTTGCTCAGTTCATCTATCGAAGTTTGTTCAACAGGTATCGGCACGGTCAAAGCAAATTAATTATTTTACATTATTTCTTCAAATAGGCATATCGTTGGTGTTACATATTTTAACGTAATTCGATGAGTTTCTTTTGCTTGAATAGTAACTCAAGGATAGATATTTCTCTTACCCGTCACAGGCCCCTTTGCACTTCGACGTGCGTTATTTTCGCATCATCTTATTGGACAGCTTCAGGATTGCATGCGTGCTCGTTGCGCTGAAGTGTAAGAGAATACGCATGTTAAATCACACGATAAATTCGGATTTTATGTAAGCACACGCCGCGCCGCTGCGTGTATCGAAAATAATTGTAACTTCGAAAGAATGATCTGCAGAGTGTACAAATGAAAGACAGAAGCACGCGTAAGTACACAGAATTGAAAATCAGATGTAGTTCAGAACGGAGTGAGGAGATTATGAATAGACAGCTGGTAAGTAAAAATCGTAACGATAGCGTACCTATATTTCCCCATGAAGAATCAGTCGGTGCAGCAGCGACGTTCCTTCTGTATGTTCGTCCGATCAAGGAACGCAATTCAGTCCATTTATAACCATGACTGACGTTATAACTGCAGTTGAATTCCGTAATTCGGTGCGATATTTTGTAAGTGTATTCAAACTGCATCATCAACGAGTACACCGCATCGTAAAATTCACTACAAATTGAAACAAAAATATAATGATAAAGTGAGGGATGAATGATGTGCGATCGCTTTCCATCTCAGATAAATCCTACACCGTGGTTTCAGGTTGCATTATTCATCGAAGCGTGAAAAGGTACGAAAAACTTGCTCGAGGTATACGAACAGTTGTCTGATAATATTTTGTCTGCAACATCGACCGGCCATGAAAATCCGTAAGAAAATCGGTATCAGTCGACCATGAAAATATAGCCGGCAAGAATCGAATCGAAAACGTACCTGCTTATCCTCGTGGAGAAGCAGTCTGTGCACCTTCGACGTTTGTTCTGTATGCTCGTCTGATGAAGGAAAACAATTCGGTCCGTTTATGACAATGACTGACGATATAACTGCAGGTCGGTTCTGTAAGTTGGAACGATACTTTGTTAGTGTATTCAATCTACAACATCAATGGATACCCTCATGTTGTAACGATGTGAAATTCACCCGGAATACAAACAAAACTGGATCGCTGTATGAACAGAATGAATTATGTGCGATCGGTTTCCATTTCAGATAAACACTACATCGTAATTTCAGGTTGCATTATTTAACGGCGCGTGAAAAGATACGAAAAACTAGCTCGACATATCCCAACAGTTGTCCGATAATTTTTTTTCTCTGCAACATCGACAGGCCATAAAATTCCGTAAGAGAAACGAAATCAGTAGACGATGAAAAGATACCTGGCAAGTCAGAATCATATCGATGACGTACCTGTTTATCATCATGGAGAGGCATTCGGCGCAACTAGGACGTTCGTTTCGTATGCTCGTCCGATGAAGGAATACAATTCTGTCCATTTATGACCATGACTGAGGATATAACTGCATGTCGTTTCTGTAAGTTTTGACAATATTTGATTAGTGTATTCGATCTGAAACCTCAACCGATACACCGCGTTGTAAAATTCACCCCGAATATAAACGAAACTAGAATGCTATACGAGCGGAACAAATAATGTTCGATCGATCTCCATTTCAGGTAAACACTACATTGTAATTTCAGGCTGCATCATTTAACGGCGGGTGAAAAGATACGAAAAACTAGCGCGACATATCCGAACAGTTGTCTGATAATTTTTTTTTTTCTGCAAGATCGACAGGCCATAAAATTCCGTAAGAGAAACGAAATCAGTAGACGTTGAAAAGATACCTGGCAAGTAAGAATCATATCGATGACGTACCTGTTCATCTTCGTGGAGAGGCAATCGGAACACCTTCGACGTCTGTTCTGTATGTTCGTCTGATGAATGAATACAATTCTGTCCAGTTTAAACCAAGACTGCTGATGTAACTGCAGGTCGTCTCTGTCAGTTGGAACAAGATTCCGTTAGTTTATTGAATCTCCAATGTCAATGGGTGAACCGCGTCGTAAAATTCTCTACAAATTCAAACAAAAATATAATGATAACGTGAGAGATGAACGATGTGCGATCGCTTTCCATTTCAGGTGAACAGTACATCGTAATTTCAGGTTGCATTATTCAACAAGGCGTGCAAAGGTACGGAAAAATTAGCTCGAGGTATCCGAACAGTTGTCTGATAAAACTTTGTCTCCGCAACATCGACTGGCCATAAAAATCCATAAGAAAAACGGTATCATTTGGCCATGAAAATATAACCGGCAAGAAAGAATCATATGGATGACGTACCTGTTTATCTTCACGGAGAGGCATTCGGTACACCTTCGACGTTTGTTCTGTATGCTCGTCTGATGAATGAATACAATTCTGTCCAGTTCAAACCATGACTGCTGTTGTAGCTGCAGGTCGTCTCTGTAAGTTGGAACAAGATTTTGTTAGCGTATTGAATCTCCAATGTCAATGGGTACACCGCGTCGTAAAATTCTCTACAAATTCAAATAAAAATATAATAATAATGTGAGGGATGAACGATGTGCGATCGCTTTCCATCTCAGGTGAACACTACATCGTAATTACAGGTTGCATTATTCAACAAGGCGTGGAAAAGTACGGAAAATTGGCTCGAAGCATCCAAACACTCGTCTGATAAATTTTTTTCTCCACCACAGTACACGCTGTAAAACAGTGGATCGCGAATCGACTGGCCATAAAATTTTGAAAGAAAACTGAACCTATTTCCAAATTCGAAGAAAATCTCGCAGCCTACACCACAATTCTACTTTCAAACAATATTCTGATAAACTTATGCCATCACCAATGAATACAGGCGTCAAAATAGTCTTACTCGATGATAACCGCTATTCGTAACAACCGACGCCAACACTCTTTCTCACTCACGTACGCAAATTGCAACGAATATTCACTTCATTCTTAATATCGTGATTGGTAATTCGCCACTCGATTACTACGTAGATCGTAGCAATTCTCTTCATGCAAACAAATGTTGGATTGAAACTCACTCAACGGCGACTGCGAATAGAAGTCCCAGAAAATTCGAAGCTCGCGTAGCAACTGTCTGTTCTGAGAATTCGGTGACGGATGACGCTGACGAATTGAGAAGTAGAAATATTTGAGTATCGGACCAATCGAAGACTCGCCTTCTCCCGCCGGTTTCTGATTGGCGGAAATTGAACCCTGCCGCAATGTACCGCACTGTGTTTTTTTTTCTCGACTTGCCGCTCAAATCGGGCGCAGCCATATTGAGAAAAAATGTGAATGACGCTTTTTACATTTTTCTTGATATATCCGAACGATAAATTGAGTTGTCGTTAATTATATCGATCAAACTGTCAACTAGAAAATTATCACTGTATTTTGCTATTTTCCGACTGATGTCTGATAACTATCCTCCGCGACAGTACACGATGTAAAACAATGGATCGCGAATCGGCTTGCCATAAAATTCCGTAATAAAACTGAACCTACGGAGTAATTCGAAGAAAATCTCACAACCTACACCACAACTCTGCTTTTAAACGATATTTTGATAAACTTACCATAACAGATGAACACAGACGTCAAAATTGTCTGACTCGATAATAAATGCAATTCGTAACAACTGACACCAAAACTTTTTTTCACTCACATACGCGAATTACAACGAATATTTACCATAGTTGTTATATCGTCATTCGTCATTCGCCACTACATTATTTCGTAGATCGTAGCAATTCTTTTAATGCAAGCAAATGTTGGACTGACACTCACTCAACTGCGACTGCGAATAGAAGTCTCAGAAAATTCGAAGCTCGCGTAGCAACTGCTTGTTCCGAGAATTCGGTGACGGTTGACGCTGACGAATCGAGAAGTAGAAATATTTGAATATCAGACCAATCGGAGAGTTGCCTCCTCCCGCCGGTTTCTGATTGGCGGAAATTGAACCCATCCGCGATGCTACTGTGCAGTGTTTTTTTTCTCGACTTGCCGCTCAATTCGGAGCAGCCATATTGAGAAAAAATGAGAATGACGCTTTTTAGATTTTTCTTGCACATATCAGAATGATGAATTAAACGACAAATAACACGAGACGATTTGTTGCCAGCTAAATCCGAACGATACATTGTATTTTGCTATTTTCGAACTACCTATCAAACCAACATTGTATACATCTTGCAAACAATGCTAACAATCACGGCCAACTCCAAACGAAATACGTTCGTAGTTGAATCAGACGGATGAGTATATTACGTGAGGTTGATCGAAATGAGTCTCGTTAATAAATGGATCATCCTGTGCAATATCTAGGCCATTAAACGACCATTTAGAAGTGTCACGACAGCTAATCAGGCCTGTTTCGCCCCGCGAAAAGTAGCAGTCAGAACCTGGTTTTGATCGCGATTCGAATCTTTCATCAGGTTTGATACGATCACACAAAGAGAACCAAACGTACCTTGTAGCAGTGATGGACTCTCCAATGCCAATCTTTCTATTTGCCGGGCTCCGTGATCTTCGGGGTTCGCTGCATGATTAACCATCGAACGCGATCCGCGGATTTAATTTAGGGGTAGAGCCTGGTCACTGCGCTGAGAAGGCCGGCGACTGCAATCCTCCCCCCGCCGTGGCGTACTTTTTTTTGCACTTCTCGGAAGCTCATCACGCCACCGACTAGCAACAGTGTCGGTGTAGCGTCACTTGTTACATCTCCCGCCTAACAATTGCGCAATACGTGACGGTCGCTCAGCAGTGCCCTACACTTACCAACTTGATCGGTCACAATGTTGACAGATTCGTTTTTTTTTTTTTTGTGCACACTATAGTGTACAATTTTGATTTTCGTTTTTTACGATTTTTCCGAGATACACAGCATATTAAATAGTTGTCAAGGATACGAAATAGGAGTAAAATATCCTGAAAAATTGATTACCGCTATTTATTTTGTAGAATTATTCTCACATTTCAAGAAATACGCAAAATTGGAAGAAAAAATTCAATTCCTGAAACATGCCCAAAATATCTCAAAACCGTCGAATAAGTATTTTTTCACTCAAATAAAGGCACTCTGAGTCAATATTTTCATTTTAAAGTGAACAGGTTTAAATCCGACACGCTAGGTAACTTCTGAGAAATGTAAAGAAGCCTTTCTTGTAGATTAACAAAGAAATTGATCATGATTTTTGCAATTAGAAAGAAAAAAAAGAATAGAGAAAATTTTAAGATAACGGAAAAAAACACAGTTATGAAATGGATATAAAGTTAAGATGTTATTTTGGCATTAAATAAATTGACAAGTACCTCTAATTTACTATACAACATCCAAAAATGATTGGTACATTTTTTTCCTGACAACTAATGACAAATAATAATAAAGATATATAATTAAGAATTCCTTCAACTATTTAGGCGGTATAGCGAGTCGACATAGGTGAACGGAAGTAGTAAATCTTTGTGACAGTGATGAAGATCAAAGTTGAGAACGTGATTTTTGCCAGGACCGCTGCATTTAATGACATCAAACTGGAAACTCGGGCGACTTAATTCAACCTTTAAACTGTAAAAAAAAGGATAATATTAGTTCATAAATATACCACATATTATTCAAGCCCATAACTTTAACATTGATAAGTGGACTTGTCCCGTCAAATAAATTAATAAATTTAAAAAAATGTATCAAACAGAGTATTTGAATTGTATCAAATGTCCAAAAAATTGCTGTCATCACCTCTGTAAAGTCGATTTCAATTCATCACAAGCATCATCAGCCAACCCTTTATATTGGCACACAAACAATACCAGTTCACGAGATCGTATTAACTTTTCAATGAAAGGTATCAAGTTTGGTGACTTTCTTGATCTGCCCAAGCTTTTGAGACAAACTCTTCTGAGCTTGAGATTTTTGGAGAGAGTTTCGAATAAACGAGGTATTTGACACAAGTTGCTCTGTTCAATCGAGAAGTCTTTCAAGTTGTGGCAAAATGTCAGCATTTGCATCAACTCTTTTGTGTAACAGCAGGTTGGTTGCGGCCCCAAATTTACTAGCCTTAATTTCTCTAAATTTTTACACTGTGCGGCTATTTCCACGAGGAAATGACCATTTTTGATCGGGATTTTCACCAGGTGCAAACTTGTAAGGTGTCTCCAACCTGCGATCATGCGAAGCGCGGCCAGATCCCACAATTGTGCGTCCTCTAGTATTCTGAAATTATAACATATATTAGTGAAATGTTCTCATGTATTTCACGTTTATTTTATATAGGTACCAAATTACAATGTAGACTAAAATCAAAATGATAATAAAAGTGAGAATTGTTGAGTACACACGATAAATGCGCCATGTTCCCCATTTGCAGGATCAGAATCAGCGATTTTTTGCCACATGTATAAATGACTTTCGCAAACTGCATTTTTTTTATCTAGGACTTTGATGAAAGTTAAATCATACTTCATCTCTAATAATTCTAATTTCGTTTGACATAAGACAGAATTTATACTGATATGCAACCATTGCCCAAAATGATTGTGGAGTTCAAATGATGTAGATTTCACGATAATATTTTACTAATCCATTCTAATCCAAGATCTCAAAACAGTGTTTCCCTTATAAATTTAAGCGCAGTTGAAAATGATCTAACGTTATTATTGGAATCAGCTTTGTAGTACAGTTTCAAAAAATACCTTTTCACCCTTTGATATTTAGTTCACGAATTCAACTAACGCTCGTGTACAGAATAAAAATGCAAATATCGAAAACGTCAAAATTCATGAGAGTCGAGAAGTGTTATTCATGGTAACATTGGCTACTGCTACTACTTTAAATTATCTGTTTAGTCAACATTAATTACCCAGCATTTATCGTCAATGCTTTTACATTTGGAGTATTTTCCACTATTGCATGGAAACATGAAGTTTCTGGTTCTAAATCCTCGTCCTCAGAATCTTTATATTTTCGCTTCATACCTGTTATCATCAATTTTGATAAGGACCCCAAAGTCGACCATGATGGCATGAAAATAAATTATAAAAAAAGGAGAATATTATTTCTCTAAGTCAAGTTTTCAAGTATCATAGCACTAGCTAAAGTTAACAATGGCATGGTCACAACACTCAGAACTTTTCAGACCATTTAACCCTTTCAGTCACAGTAGCCACTATCAGTAGCACGCTTTTTTTCCTTTGTTGTATAATTTTTTTATATTCCATTCCAATATATTCTGACAAACTGAATCACGTGACTGAAAGTCAAGTCTATGCGGAAAAGTATAAAAAATGGATGCGAATACTAGTGAAATTCATCATTTAAGTCACTGTAAAAGAATCAGGAGATAAATTTCAGCGGTCAATAAGTGAAGTATCTTTGAATCTTTATCTTTACGTTGATAGATCAAACGTGATTCAATCTTTCAATTCATTTCAACTAGTTGAGAAGGAGCATTTTCAATTTGACAAATTACCAGGCTCCTGTAATTGAAGTGTATCATCATTGGAGTATTTTCGAATATAACAAAGATTACTTAAAATTCAGTTTGAAAAAAGCCATGTAAATATTTAAATATAATTATTCACACAATGGAAGTGAGCTACTTACGATTACTTATTATTATGTTGGACAAAACAAGTTCCGTCAAACTTGGAAACATTAATAATACCAAATACAGCTGGGAATTCTGCTCTATGCTCTGGTTCACGTTCATGTAATAAATTGGTTGGCTTGGATTTTCAAGCAAGAGCTGTAATGTTTAGAAGGTTTCAATTACCAAATCATAGTACGAAAAAAATAAAGTGATTCAAGAGATCATGGATGAAAATAATAATTTTTCTTGTCAATGCAAGTAAAAATAAAATCTGTTACAGCCAAAGTAGCGGAGGTTTCATTGTGATCGAAAAAAATTACTCAAAATGCGAATAATAAATATTTTTGTGCTGTTGATTACAGTTTTTCACGCAATAGATTGTATTACACAAATTTTACTGGACATCTCTATCAGTCATCATTAAGCCTTTGATTCATTTGCACTACTTTTTGTAATTAATTGACAAGGTTTATTTTCAACGAGTCCGAAACTTATAACTTTACCTTTACATCCTGAATTCTTGGCAAGAACTGATCTGGACCGTTATTTTTAGACAGAAAGCAGTTCCTGTTCAAGATTGTATGTTTGGAAATCCTCATCAATTCCTCCAGTATGGTTTCAAAACTTATGCACTTTTCAACTTTCGACATCGTTCGCACAGTTTCCCAAGCAGAAGCAGTGTGAATAATGTTCTCGCTTAGGTACTTAGAAATTTTAATGTCATTTTCTGTGAAAAACGAAAAGTCATTCAATAGAATCGGATCATGAGTATGTGAGTATGTGTTGGCCTATTTGCCAAATTGGTAGATCACATATCAACAACAAGTTTGTACTTTACAATAAATTTAATTATGAATGTGCAATATTCAAATAATCTTGGATCAATCCTGAACCCCTCTCCTTTGAAATTTCGATTGAATTGATTGTACTTTTCCTGCAGTTCGGAGAACTATTGCCGAGATTTCAAATGAGTTTTCAAGATAGCTCTTGTCGTACATCAAGTACAGTAATTTGGATACGTACCGTAGTAAAAGTAACGCGTGTTTCCGAAATCACCTTTACTAAGCCTGATCCATCGTTCAGGGTTTGGCACCATAGCTAAGATGATTTGTTCAAGACAATCCGTATCACATCCAATACATGCTATTAATCGGAGTTTGTGCATGATTTTTGGTATTCTTAGCCAAATACATTGACATTCAGAGTCTAAAGTAAAGTATGTCTGTACCAAACGGAGTTCTTCCAAATGAATTATTCCGTTGAACGACCTGATGAGGTGCCACTTGTCATTTACATTGCACAATCTTATGGACAAGTGGGTAAGTCTTCTTAATGATTCTACCAATATTACGTGATACAGTATTTCGTTTTTACATTCAGTCGGCCAAGTGATAGATATTTTTTTCAGCCTCTCTAAAGAGTGCAACAGATTGAAAAATTGCTTGCAATCTTGAAATTGAACAGTTGACATGTCGAGTTCGATGAGATTTTTTGCCTCGGAGATACTTTTCAATATCTCCTCTGGCTCTGGGCAGTACATGCCTGCAACATTCAAGCGCCGTATATGTTGACATATCTGTTTGTTGAAGACATATGAGTTCACATCTGATTCTGTTGTGAGATATCCATCTTTGGAGAAGTCTAAATTCCTGAAAATAAAAAAAAATCTTTTAAAACTCACATTCACACAAAACTCATACCTTCTTATTATGTAATATTTACATCTTAGAGATTAAACACATTAAACGTATGTATGGCCAAATATCGAAATCCATGAATCTCAAATGTGCAAGAGGCCTTGACAGCCCCATTCTACACACAATTCTGAACAAAAACACTCCAACACATTTTCATTTGAAACAAAAATAAAGAAATTTCATGGAAAATCGTGATAGCAAATTCGTAGAAATCATGCCATTTCTTAATTTCTGTGTCAAATGAAAATGTATTGAAGTGTTTGTGTTCAGAATTGCGTACAGAATGGAGCCATTAAGCCCTTTTTCGCGTTTGAGATACGTGGGCTTTGATATTTGGAGGTATGTACCTCAACGTTGAAATCGACCATAGCATCCCCTTAGAGTAATGACGACCGATTCAGGTACGCAAATAAACGTACAAGTGATGTAAGAAAAAATATTCTGTAGCCAAAATTGCATGCACATTTTACTCACCTCAACGCCCGTTTGTCATTCAACACAAGTGTATGAAGTCTCCTACAGGAATATGCCAGAGGCAACCTCTCTCGGATATTTAAGCTTGAAATAATTTTCATTAAAATTTCGTCTGGAAGATATAAAATGTTCCAAACTTCCGTCCTGAAAAAAGAAACTAAATAATCATTTCATCAAAGTCGATCAAAAACCTACGCCTAATAGTCACATATTCCGACGTTGAAACAAATGTCATCCACTAATTTTCTAAGATCAATTCTCACACATAAACCGTCGCGAGTGCATTGAATCATTAATCGGCTCTCTTCACGCACATACCTGCAACTCATTTTCACGTCTAAAGTCCGTTTTGGACCGCGTCTAACATTAAAAACAATAATTTCACTCGAGCACGATTACGTTCACATACTCGTCTCGTCACAGGCAGTTATTAGTGCGAAAACCAAACAGAATACCTGCTGAGCTCTGTCTCGCCAATTTCAGACTGGTCACTTTGAAAAGAGCCGGTAGCCGATTGTTTTGATCCTTGGCTAACCAATGACAAGACGCTATTTCGGCATAAGCTTTACCGCGAAACGTAGCATTCCAATATTTTAACCAATGGTCTACTTCGACTGGTTGCACTGTTTTACAGGCAGCTGATCACAAGTTTATGGGTTTGTAAACATCTGCGTTATAATTTTGAAGTGAAACTTCTTTAGGTAACTACAGAATGTTATGAAATGCTATGTTTTGAAACCCCCAACATACACCTATCATCGGTCTCTTTCCTTTGAGTGGATCTTGGTACCCCCACTCTTTTGTGCCCTAACACAAAAACTTACAAATTGCATGTTTAATATTTCAAATAAAAACTGAAAATCGCTAATTTTCCCTAACCTCATTTGTGTAATTCTTCTCTTCTCTTTCTCATTCTCTCAGCCTCATTGTTTAAATATAAGCTAATCAAAGAGGCTTTTTTTTTTTGTAACTGACGGTAAATCACTCATAGATTTCAGAAGTTTCACTTCTATTGCGCGTGATTACCACACACATGTTTTTTTATCTGCTTATAAATCTTTAATCAAGGGCTCAAAAAAATTCATATTAAGAAAGCATAGCAATCATTAACAATACAATGTTATTCATCTGTTGAATAAATCATAAAGATTTTCACGTTACTTGTTCACTTTCAACAACTGCAGTGGCCATTCGCTATGATAAACGCGCACTTGATTACCGAGTGCTGCCGGACGGTAAATGCGGATCGGTTACCGACACGCCTCACCATCATAAGGAATACGAAAGTGTTGCTCCCTTTGGGACGTAGGCGTAGTTTCAGCTGAAGGATCAGCATCAGCGGTACCTCTTCTAAGTTCTTTTTAAATCATGGAACTTGGCGAACTTTACGCATGCGTTGCGTTCCATGCCGTACTTTATCATTATAAATAAATATGGCGACAGACTGTTGAATTGTTGTGACACGTTCGAGTGGACGGTGATTTACCGAGGTTAATAAAAGGGTAAAAAGCTTGTTCGAACAGTTGACCGATTAGGAAGGTGACGATGGAGGCGGTGGATATTGGCAGCACTCTTTTGGCCGGAGATCCGCGCTTGGTTGATCACATAGTTGGGGAAGTTAAATCGCAAGGAATTTTCGATCAGTTCCGGAAGGAATGCATCGCTGATGTTGACACAAAGGTTCGTTGCTTGATTCTACGATAAAGTACATCCCCAGCAAAATGCATTCCCATATTCACTGAGTCTTGACCAAGGTGAACAGCGAGTTATTATACAGATTCAACATCAATCATCTACAAGTTTTAATTGTTATCTTTCACTCGGTTTACTCAATCACTCAAAAAGATATGATGGCGAATTTACAGCGGACAAAAATGCGTTTGGCCTGTTGCATCGTTTGCAATATCTTCAAATAAATTGGACTTAATTTTGTAAATAGATGCCGAACACCTAATTAATGATTATGTATGTCAGTTTAAAGAATTGCAGAATCGCTGCACCTCGTTGGCTTGTTAAGATGTCACGTTCTCTGTTATTCGTAGTCAATCTGCTACCTCGTACAAAAACTTGTCATGGAGCATGAATAATAAATGTCAATTAACTTTTTTACAGCCAGCGTATCAAAACTTGCGTACCAGGGTCGAAAGTTCCGTCAATACATTTCTGTGCAAGCAAATATGGAAGCCGGACATGAACAAAAATCAACTGCGAGAAAACTTACGAAAGCACATACACGACGCGGCCTACTTGGATGTTGGAGTAGAACGCATCGTCGATCAAGTTGTTAACCCAAAAGTCTATTCGGTATTTATGTCGCAAATTGAAGATGTGGTGCATAAATTTCTTGGGATTGAACGACCCAAAGAACGTGAAAAAAATGGTACAAAAAGCCTCAAGGATTTGCTACCTAAAGATTTGGATCCTGTTTCACCAGAGTCGGACAAGAACAGCTTGAAAGATGTTTCACTCGAATCTGTGGATGCGAACTTGACTGCGACTGTTGTAAGCAACGATCATTTACCACCGAAAGATGCAAATAAAACAGAAATAAATATTCAGAGTAACGAAAATAGCAACGATAAATCGGCAAACGATTGTAACTCGGCCAACAGACAATCTGAAAATTTAAATGATCAATCCGATGGTACTACGAAGAATTCTAACAAAAATCTCTTTTCTTCGAATTTGAACATTTCTGGAAAATCGGATGATAAACCTGAAGAGGAAGAAGAGGACAGTCCGATGTTTGAACCGATAGATATAATGAATTTTAATGAATCTAATGATTCACATTTGTCGGGTATTTCAGAACTTACAAGCCATAGATCACGAAGCCCAGATTTTTCCAATGATTTTTCAAGAGATAACTTGGACTTTAGTAATCACGACTCTCAACTGAGTAAGGTTTCCTCAGATTCTCGACTGTCAATAGTCACTGATTTCGGTTTGTCCAATCATGCAACGACGCCAATGTTACCCGAAGCTTCGAAGGAGGAGAGCAACAAAGGAAAGTCGGTGGAATCTGTTCACATTAGAAGTAGCAAAGATAATTTCAAAGCAATTCGAGATATTGAATCAAATAAAGGTAACAGCAAGGATGGAAGAAATTTATTGGAAATTATTCAAAGTAAGGAAACGTCGCTGGAACTTCGAGATTGCAAGGATTCAAAAAGTATTAAAGCCTCGATAGATTCCACTGATGCTGGAGTCAAGGATAAAAATGACTCCAAAGATAAATATAAAGACAGCGATGCTAAAAAGACAAAGTCTAGCAAAGATAAGGACGATATCAAGGAATTGAAATCTTATAAGGACCGAGACAAGGATCACAGAAAGAAACAGACTTCGCACAGCAGTTCTAAGCATGAAAAAACCGATAAATATTCGAAAGATAAATACAAGGAAAAGTCTGACAAAAGCCGTGACAGTTTTGAAAAACCCAGAGAGAATTTAGAGAAGGGCAAAGAGGCAGAGAAGCTCAAAGAAGAGAAAAAGGATTCAGACAAAAAGGAAAGCGTTGGAAAGGATTTGAAAGATATTTATAAAGAAAAAATTCGAGAATTAAGAGAGAAAAAAGAGTTGACCGAAAAGGAGAAACTGGCTAAAGATCCCAAAGAATCTAAATCAACTAGAGATTCTAGAGACAGAAAAGACTCATCAAGAGATCGACGAGATTCAAGGAGCTCTTCTGCCAAAAACTCTAGTCGTCACGAGGACAAAGCAAGTAAAAATGATGACAAGTCAGTCGTTAAAACAGACAGCAAATCGTCGAGCAAAGGCAACGAACTCAAAGACCCTAAAAGCGAAACAAAGGACAAAGGGAAGCGTGATGACAAATGGCAGTCTAAAGATGGCAAAGAGAGCCGAAGTAAAAGTTACAGTAATGCAAAAAGTGATTCGACAGAAAAGAGCGACAAGTCTGAGGCAAAGAAAGAAGGTAAAAATGATATTCAAACGAAAGATTTGGAGCGAAATGAGCGATCTGATGCAAGGAGAGATTCGAAATTGGAGACAAAAAAAGATTTGAAAACTGAACCACAGAGTAAAGATTGTGAGAAGAATGATCGATTGGAAGCGAAGAAAGACTCAAAGGTCGATTCCCAGAACAAAGAACGAAAGAGGAAAAATGATAAGAAAACAAAAGCAAAAGACGATCATTTCAGTTTGAGGAAGAATCCAAGTGAGCGACGCTCGACTGACCGAGACGGCTCAAATGGATCGAGTAGCAAAAATTCGCAGAAGAGTAGCTCAAGCTCCATTGCCAATTCGGGTAGAACAGGTTCTAGCAGCTTGACTAAAGAAGCGGGCGGGACGAGCAATTCTAGCAGCGAAACATCCGATAGTGTAGATATTTCACCGAGCGATGAAATCATGTCCCCGATTGAATCAATGGAAAAGGATAAGGAAAGCGTAAATAGAGTGAAACCTTTGACGATTAAAATAACAAACGAGAATGAAACTAGCCAACCCGACTATTACATCGAATCAGATTTGATGCCTAAAAGAGTAGAACTAGGGCTTGCCGAACTGAGTTTACCATTGAAAAAACGTCCGTTACAAACGGATATCTCTGCACCAAATCCGAATGACTTCAAGGTGAAGAAACCAAAGTTTGCAAAGAACTTTCAAGAAGCAAAAAAACTGATGAAAATCAGAAAGAAAATGGAGAAACAGAGAATGAAAGAATACGAAGCAGCTAAAGAGAAATTTCAGATGGCTAATCATTCTGATAAGCCTACAGCATTGCCGGCAACTGATAAAGACAAAGAGTCTCCTATGCTTCCGGACGATGAGAGGGTTCAAATTATAGAGGTCACCGACGACGACTATGAAGAACCTTATCCGGATCTTTCGATGAAAGAAATAAACATCAGTCTTGAACGACAATCTATATCCAGTTTAGAAAATCCGCTAGTCTTTAATCCTGAAGAAAATTTGGCGAATGTTTTGGAAAAGCAATCCACGTTGTCGGAAATGGAGAAATCGATTAGACGTTCGTTAGAAGATATGATATCGGACAGAAAATTAACAGAATTAAAAACGCAGGTGGAAAATAGTAACGATTCAATGGCATCCATGACAAGTGTCCAAAATAAAGCATCCGTCGCAACTGTACACGATGTTGTCGATGTACCAAAACAGAGTGAAACAGGATCTAAGTCCGAAACTACAGTAATCAACTCGGGGAATAAGAGGTCCAGCATTACGAAAGCTGCTTTTGACAGGACAATTAATGATGCATTAGCGAACAATCTAATGGAGATGAAATATACATTTGAAGCCGAAGCAAAGGTCTTGCAGAGTTTGGAATCCAAAAAAGACAAAGTAGAAGATTCAGTGAAATCAATAATACATGACGAACAAAAAGGCGATGATGATTGTTTAGGTGTCAGAGCATCTGAAGAACCAATGTTCTCAAATGTATATAACAAATTAAATGCTGACACTACTGATAAAGTTGCATTATCAACGGCGGACGACGAACATAATCATTGTTTGTACTTTGAAGCCGACAACGAGAGAGCTGTGAGATTTTCAAAATTTTTGAAATCCGTCGAGTTTGAGGCCCTAGAAGATAGTACAGGTCAACAAAATTCTACAGAGTCTCTTGAAAAGATTTTAGAAAGTCTAGGAGGTCAAATCGTTTCGTCATTGCCTAAGACAATGGCGCCGCCCATGCCAAAGCGGAAACAATCGACGAGTCCTTTGATGGATATTATATTGAATAGTTCGAATAATAACAACATTCGTCAGACGATAAAAGAATCGACGCCAGAGGTCGAGTCGAGTCCTTATAAAAAACGAAAGCTGGGCCGTCCTAAGAAACATAGAGCTGTCGCTAACATATGCGCGATCCAAAATTTACCCAATGGAGAGAACTTTGTTATGCCTTTGAGCCCGGAAAGCGACGTGTCTGCCACTAGTGAGAAGAATTTGCTTCATCTCCTAAAAGAGGACAAAAGGTATCGTAAAATGTTTCACAGAAAATCACCAAAGGAACTTTTTGTATACCTTTCGAACTTGCCAACATATCTTCAATAATATTCTTACATCAGTTTATTCGGTAGAGTGTTTTTGTGTTAACAGCAACGAATTAATCTCTTCAAAAATGATCATTCATATCAATGTAAAGTGGCCTGATTAATCTATTTGGGTCTAAACGAGACAAAAATATAGCCTACTTTTTTTATCAAAACACTATCAAAGCAAAATAAAAATTCAAATAAATTTATATACTTGGCATCGCTAACTTCAATCTCAACAACAAATCTGTATTGATATTGCCGCCATTCGTACAGTGATCTTTGGAAACTGATAGATACTTGTGAAATTTAGAGTTGTGTACATTGAATTCGATTTTCTTGGTCAACAATTGGGTTTTTTTAAAATTTTTTTATCATTACTGCGAACATTTTTTTAATCAATCTCCATTACTCAGTATCCTCTGAAAATTAAATCATAGATAGGTAATTGAAAATAGTGTGATTTGGATGATTGCAGCCGGCAGAGAAGCAGTCAACGTTACTCAAGTGACGACCTTTACAAGCCCAGGCCTTTTTTCTCCAGCTCGTCCAGGCGAAGTAGAAGAACCAACCAGGCATAGCATTCTTTTATAGCACTTAGTGTCAGATGTTAATGAAACGCAATACTCAAGGATAGAGTACAAAATTCAATATCAAAGCGAAAAGACAGAGTGGTTGAAACTGTCCTGGGTGTCCTTCACTTTCATTTCTAAAAGCCACATCTTGATAAAACTACTAGCCACTTTGTGCTATTTTTAGAATCATTTGTGTTGCGCCTCAATTATTTTACGCAAATTTACAGCTTATAGATCACGTTTCATTCTATTGATTTTCTTTTAATTCTTACAACACGATTTACTCTATTCTACTTTACATGAATGAGTACAGATGATAAATGAAATTATCATCGATATCATTCAATTAGTAAAATTACTTACTATCTTTTTGTCAACATCAGTTGAGTGGCTTACCATTGAAGCGATTCAAATCATTTCGAAAATGAGTCACTATAATCTGTCATCCGGTGTATGGACGTTTTTAAATTCTTCAACGCATCCAAACTTTTAATATTAATAATTCGTCTGTGGCAAAGTGAACATTCAATACTAGAAAACCTGATTGATATTCTTATTTTTGTTCTTCGAATCTATAATCTCTGCTTGTACAATCAAGTCGACAATCCAATATTTATTCAGAATTCTACGAAATTTTCTGAGGTGGTCAAATTTTCCAAGGATGCTGGAAACCTTGTCAATTTCAAATATCTTTCCATTTAAATCTTGATCCAAGTGTAACATAGTTCGTTATTAGTCTTCTTGAAGTCACATTTTTCTTTCCTCTTTTTTTTTTTTTTACACATTGACCACAAAATCATACATAACTACCAAAAGTACGCTTTGAGATAACCATTGAGGTACTATTTCTAATCTCCTGTAATAATCGTTGTCAGTTGATATTCAACTCTCTGAAATAAGTTACATTGTCCTCAGAAATTATATTGATCCCAAGGTGATCAGATTGTCTTCAATTTGTTCTTTGTATCGATAATTCGGAAAATTGAATGCTCTGATAAAGAAAAAAAGAAGATATCCCGAACTTGATAAATTTTGAATTTTCTGCATAATGCTCGATTCCTCAAGCTTTGCCCGATACTCTAACTTTATTGTACATATATGATTCACGATTTAATATTAAAAATAAAAATAGAACAGATTAGACTGAGAAAATTTATTCATAATTCATCATATAAAAATCTAGAGATGCAATAATAACATTGAAATGGATTCATTTTAATGAATCTTCAAATATAATTAGAATGTATTTAAATCATTATTCTTGTTACTAAAATTTCATAGCAATTAAATATAACTTTTTTTTTTCAGAATTATCGAACACTACTTAATCGTTTTGCATTGAAAGTTCCAAGTTTGATATTCCTTCACTAAAGGCCTTTTCATTGTAAATAACTAATGCATGTAAAACAACATTGTACATACATTGTATACTTAAGTGTGTGTGTGTGTGTGCATGAATGTATATACTTATATGTACATATATTTATACATGCATATATATATATATATATATATATATATATATATATATATATATATACATACATATATACATATATATATATGCATATGTATAAATCATCGCAGTTATAGGTATGTCATATATGTATATACACGTATACATATCCATGTGTTTATACAAACAATGTAAAAGAAAAGAGCTATTATTAGCAATGGTTCTTGACTACTAGAGAGTTTATTTATTGGAAAATTTCATAGGCAAAAATTATAACAACGGGCAAATCAAGTTCTTTGTAACGTATTTAGCGAATATTCGAATATTAGGCGTTATATGGATTACTTACTGCTGTTGTATGATTATTGCATTTTATATAAATAACTAATAATCGTATTTGGAAGATTAATTTATAATTTTCTCCTGATTTCCCAAACCCTATTCACCCGCTGATAACCGTATTTTCTTGTGATGCAACTACGACAGATCTGTTTCGTTGAACTACTTACATTACAGAGAATTTTTCTCTGCAGACAACCGCAAATGATAATGCTGTTCCTACAATTGCATGAAAGAACTTAATGAGGAGTGTAGGTTTTTAGCGATCATTATGTGGTACAAATAAATAGAAAATGTTGCCGACAAATTGGACAAACCAGGTCACGGCTTATAAGAAGAATAATATTTGTATAAAAATTCTGAAAACAAAAAAAAAAAAAAAAAAAAAACTGGTGCACCGTCTAGATTTGCAACACGGGTGTAAACACTTGATATCGTCGATGACGAAAAATTTCTTTAAAATTATAACTCTACTTTGTATGAAATATCTGTTAAAAATTGTTTTTTCAGTAAGCGAGACTTTCAAGCAGAAAAGAGAGGAAAAAAAATCGCAAGTATGCACAAAATTGGCAAACAATAAATTTGTGTATATTTTTGTAAAAAATAAAGTAAATATTTAGAAAATGTCGGAAAATTTACTCAACTTTTATGTTGGTCAATGATCACGATTGTAGTAAAGTATGGGGGGGGGGGGCAATAATTTTGCAAGCCAACGCGATTTGCTACGCTGTTATATATGTATAATCTAAATTCTAAACAATGATACTTTCTTCGGCAATATTAGTCGTCTGTGTCCCTCGGTAGGTAAAACAGTTTATAAACAAATTGTATAAAATTATATACTCTGAAAACATAATGAACTCGATTCTTGAAATCGACCGCAAAAGGTAAGGTCATTGCACTTACAGGCGCAGTGTACAGTATAACTTGGCAGCAAACTACTAACCATAATGATACTTTTAATGTTAACCTTTCGCAACCTCTGCTCAAGTACATAATCTTTAATTGAATCATAGTGATACGTTGCTTTCAGTAGCTTACGAACTGCAATATATAAATGTAATACGTTTACTGCCGATCGCGGTAAAGGTGTGTGTATATATATATAATAGAGAGAAGTTTACGATAACGATGAAATTGCCACTTCCTATTTGGGTGTAGTTAATAACAGGATACGTCGTTGTGCTATATTGTTGTACGTAAACAACTACACGTCGATCCATACCGATAAACAGGAAATTCAACAAATTATACATAATTCAACAAATATTGCGTAATCGTATATTTTCAGTTGATAGTGCATTTCATTCATACGTTGTACGTAATACTTTTGAACATATCCAACGAGAATGCGAAAAATCTACAGTAATAACCGTCAGTAACTCCCATTTCCGGTATTCCTTAAATCCCCGCAATCTGTTGTAATTCGGCGAAAGCGACGTCAATCAATGCACCAAGAAATTACCGTAATCTACAGGACGTAGTTTGATGCATTAAAATTGTTTCATCATCCTTTAATCGACGTCGTATATTGTACAGAAATAGGTGACATTATTATTTTTACTGTGTAATATACCTATTGTCAGACATTCCATTCTGTTACTGTCATAAATTTGATCAACTTGAAAAATACGTGTAATTTTTTGTTCGGATCGTGACTGACTCTCAGCGAATTTGATATCTCCAAATTTCTTTCTCAAAATTCATTCTTTAAATTGTACTAGATTGAAGTTAGTAAGTTTAATTTTAGTTAGTAATATTGAAACTAAAATGATAGTATTAAAAATATAGAACGACTTTGATATTAGTTTAACTTCCAATATCTGAATACACATTGCTTTTGAAAAATAATAGATTACTCAATTTGATACGATCCTACATTTGTGAAATAATGATTTTTCCTAAAAATCAACCGTTGCCAAACTTCACTCTCTTTATAGATTAACAGGATTTTAAAGGTCATGTTCGATAATCGATTCTGGGAAGTTTGTTTTTGCCTTTTTTCATCCTCGCAGGTATAACACCTAACTTATACCGAGAAATTCCGACCGAAGAAAGTTCCTTCTCTACTACGAAGATATTACGTAGTAGAGCCTAGATTTTCGTTTACATCTGTGAGGATTGAATAAAGCGGCTTGTCGCCGTATCAAATACACTCGAAATCTTACATAAGCGTCATACGTACAAATAACATAATCACCATGGTTTATTAAAAGACATTTCCGTATTATAATTTCACTTGATAATATCAGTTGTAGCCACTGTGAGTTGTTAACACTGGGTGATGAAGTTAGGAAACAAACAAAAAAAAAAAAACAATCGAAAATCATCCTATAACGGTATAATAAATTTGGGGAATTCCTCAATTGTACGTTGATAATACGACAGCAATCCCTGGGAATGAATCGAATGAGGCCGCTTACACCGTATACACAACGTAGGTTGTGTGACCTTGGATGATTGTCACGGAGGTTAACTTAAATGCATTTTAAATACACTACACGTGATATGTGAATGTAATATTAATACACAAATATTGTCACCGCTTTATTGTATATGAAAATGTACCGCAGTGTATTACAAGACTCCTGATACACTAGTTGTTACAGAGCGTTATCTACCTAACGTTTTTGCATTATATGCACGCCGGTATACGTTGTAGGATTAGGTACATGCAGATATAAGCGTGTGTTTTCATTATACGCAATGTACAATTATCTCGTGACGCGTGTATGTTTAAAAGCGTCCACTAATGACTAACGGAACAATGAGTTTGCATTATTTTCAATTACACTGGTCAACAAAATTTTGTAACAGGGAACGGAACGTGCTTACTAATTTTTAAACATTTATCTATCTTTTTTTTTTTTTTTATCTTAGTTATTCAGTAGAGTGGTTGTGTTTTGTGTTTGCCGAGTTACATGTCAAGTGATTCTTGAATAATGTCAAGGAGTGAAATTACTTTGAAAACTCAACGAAGAAATTGGTAGCATAAAAAAAATGTGACAGAGTGTGAGTTCCTAGTATCTGTTGCGTTGCAACATATTTTTGTTAATAAAAACTGTATTTTTAGAAACGCTAAAACAGAAAAAAAAACTCATATTACAATAAAACTATTCGTATCAAAAATATTCTAACATCATTTCTATTATATTAAACCTTGTTTCTAATATAAACGGTGAAAAATTTTCATATTGCACATAAAAATTGAATCTTTGTTGACCAGTGTTATCGGCTAAATTATATAGCCTTTTCTTCCGAAGGCCATAGAGTAAATTTAGTATTATATGCAGTACAACAGCGTGTCATTCTGATTCAAGATGCATATTCTTCGGGCTTGTGTGCAGTCCAAAAGGATCATGAATCGAGATAAACAAGCTCCGTACAAAAAAATTTACGGGAAAAGTGTTGCGCGGTAAATTTTACACACACATGCGCTGCGGTGCATGTTTTTTTTTTTTTTTTTTTTTTTTAAGCATAGATACATATGCAGATCTATAAATAGAACGCTGGTCCGTGCTTATACAATATTCGCGATCGACGAATGTTGCCGTTTACGCTTTCTATGTGAACATCTGATAGTATTAGTAGATCAATATTCCCATTGTACGGAACGCTCGTATTTCAATGAACATCGAACGGTTGGATGAAAAATATTGATCTGTATTTTACGTCAGAATTAACTGACGCGTAAAAGCACGCGTTGGTCAGTTTCAACGTGTGTTTTATTTCATGTTTGTGTGGAATCTGCAATAATGCATATCAAACGCGCTATCTTAATACGTTCGAAGTATCGTATGCAGAAAAAATTACAGAATGCGAGGTTCCAAAGGTGCAATCTAGGATGATGCGGTTGAATTTAACGAATACATCATCTCTCGACAGTGAAAAAATAACATTTGTCATCACAAATCTCAGCTTGTGTATATATTATACATAGGTATCCCCACATGTAGTTTATTATGGCGCTTGTAATTTTTAACCATTATTACTACGGCCTGGATTATCATGCAAATACATATTTTTTTATTTAAATCATTTTCATTCCTCATTTGTTTTGCTACATAAAGTATAATGTTTGGAGGCAGAAAATACAGTTTCGATTTTTCATATTTTTTCCATATTCTAGTTTTTTAAGTCTGTATTATACGTATATATTTCGTAATTTTGAATGAATATTTATCTGGGCTCTAATCATTACTGTTTCAGAGCGGTCACAGTAACTTACAAAATTATATAGTTTGTAATTGAAATCTCTACGAAACGTTAGATCTCAAATCGATTTCGCTTGCAGCTGTTCAGTTATTAGTCGAAAAAATCGATGCATGCAGAATATTACAGTGTGGCAATTAGGTACGATAAATTATAGGCTTGTTGTATTTGGATTGACGTGAAAATATTCTTCTTATTTCAAATCTGTCCTTGTAATTTGTGAAGGATAAAGTATGCATCTGCGAACGAAATTATCATAGTTCAACGAATTTTATCTAAAAATTTCACGACAACACCTTTGATTGAGGAGAGTGAAGTTCGTAACGTTAACGTAACGATTGATTTTTAGGAGGAATCATTATATCGCTGTTGTAGGATCGTTTCAAATTGAGTAAAACAATGATATTAGTTTCAATATTTTGTTACATTTATTTACTAACTTCAATCTGGTTTTAATTAAGCTTTATTTTTGAATGCGAGTGTCGAAGTTTGTTAATTTGTGTTCAAAAGATGTTGTTGAACAGAATTATTCGACAAGGTTCACTTCATTAACATATGTTTAATAATTTTTTTCATCGAACGATCGTAACTATATCTGTGATATGTGGATAACTTCATTCTACACAATTTGCCAACCCGTCCCCGACACCGACCACGTGGTGTCATTGGCTACATAATGGCGGTAGAGCGTTATGCTCGAAAATGAACTCTGCGCATGCGCGTATTCACGGAGAAATTCTAACCTAGCTAACATAGTATGCAGCTATAGGAACGCAGTTATCTTAATGAAATGCGAAAAGGTCACAGTATCCGAGGGTTCGAATATGTTTAATTCAATGTTAATTGACCGTTGCGATCCTAACCCGTCCGCGTCATTTTTCAACTAGCATAAAATACAGCGATTAAACCGTACCGAGGTGGGGGACTCGGGGCTTCTCCGTGGAAAGAGACCGTCTGGTTTTCACAACCACAACTAACCGTCTCATTTCTACACGACTAACGCGAGCGGCCGCATGGTGCATGTGCGGAGGAGGCCGAGCTCGCTTTAAAACCGAGCAAGTCGAAATTATCGGCGATAGGGGAAGTGATGAGGCTATCAAGCTCCTCGGATATTCGCCAATAAAGTGTGATCGTTGAGCGTAAGTGCAGTGACTGCAAATACCGAGTGATTTCTCTTCCTCTGACTCTGCCGTTGCCGCTGCTGCTTGCTCTTCTTACACCGTTACCAAACCGTCGAGCAGCGCGATTCGAGGACCGACCGTTTCTCGTTATTCAACCCCTAACCATTCGTCGCCGGTGAATAATGAATGTCGACGAATACGAAAGCCTGCCAACGGGTTCCGTCGCCGTCCACATGACAGCGGGTGCCCTCGCCGGCATTATGGAGCATTGCGTAATGTACCCGTTGGACAGCGTCAAGGTAAACGAATACGGCCTCTATCACATCCTCTCCAACCATCGATTCATTTATTTCTTTTAACTATATTCAGACAGCTAGGCGACTCCTGGATCTGGTCTTCTATCGTCTCGCATCCTCGATACGGCGTGACACTGCAAGGCCACCGAGCATCTCTTGATTTTCTGCTGTCTAATCGGGTCATTCGACAATTGGCCAAAGTGGGGAGAAAATTAATTTCTATTTCTACCATCGAGGAACTACGTCTAAAACGTACCAACTATTCCAAATCTATCGAGATCTCCTTCCGTTTCTCATTGTGCAGCAGTTTTCTTACATAATTACACATTTACTCATTTACTGTCGTGCCGAGAGACAACTAGTCCTCTCTCTCTCTCTCCACCCCCCCTTTCTCTCTCTCTCTCTGTCTGGCTTCTTCAGGCATTCCGTATATTCTATAAATAAACTCTTATTTCCAATTCAAGAGAGACACCTTGGCGTTATACACATCTTTGCACAGAGTCTTCGAGCAATTGTTACATGGGTTTCCGTGCTTCCGTTAAAATCGATAGTTTTCATAAGAATGACACATGGGTTAGTGTTCTGCTTTCGTGTTGACGGAAGTGTCGAAGCAATTGTATTTTCAACTGGACTTAGCCTTCCTCTTTGTAACTGGATACGTTGGCCAGCCTCGATTTCAGTAAATTCTAACAGATTGGATAACTGTGGTAAACAAACAATGCCACAATAAGCAGATTGAGATAGGAAATACAATCCTGCTAGGTATATCTTATCTTCTCTTTTCCCACCACACAAAAGGATGCTCCCCACTCTTTAATATCCACCAATTGTTTCACCACTCTTTTTACTGGCAAATATATTGTTCAACCTATGCAGATGTCCAATGAATATACCTAGGTCAAGTTCAATTGTCAGATGGTCGATCGTTGCATAATCTCACTTACTAAGTATCTTGATTCAGGCTTTGGAATTTACTACGCTATAATTGTTTGGATACCTCCACCTTCTACTCCCTTGCCGACTATCAATTAGTCAAAATGGGCTCTGCTTGACGCTATCTGATGTGTTACATAACCAACATGATCCAGTCTATTTTTGTCCTTTTTTTCTCCATTCAGCACTGAAACTATGATTAGAGTATTTTTACAGGATGTTATTCAATCAGGAGGATTATCAAAGTTATGCAATTAAGCCTGATGTTGTTGTCATTCAATTTTTGGCTGATACTTGAAATTTTTACATGTAATGTATATCTGTCATAACGTAACCAGCGGTGTTTCACAATCGTTTATTGGGTTACTTTGGTTATGTTCTATCTGTTTTCAATTAATATAAGAAATTTACGTCTTTTATTTAAATTGTCATTTATAAACATTAAGCAATTTCTGACTTTCGAGAAAAACAGAAATTTTGCTTTATAAACAACTTCCTTGCGCTCAACGGAGCTTCCTCAAGAACAGAATATTAAATTTACAATATGTTATTTCAATGTGACCCAGTTGCTGCGAAGTTTTGGGTTAATCATTAACACCATTTCAAGAGTTGACCCTTTCAGTGCATTTGACGTGTTATATACGTCAAGAAAAGAACCAATCATCAACTTGTGTAAAGCACACGTGCTGCGTCATTTCACTAAAAACACCATATTGAATCGTGATATTCATGAATTAGATATCATAATATGCATTTCGGTTATCATTCAGGTTCAACAACTGCTCAGCAAAAATTGAGGTTTCAAGTATCGATTTATTTCATAATTTGGAAATCTCCGAACGTCTGAAAACTTTCTGAACTTTCGGTCAGTAAAACAGCTACCCAAGTGGAAGTGAACGCTATTCTCTGGAGACCGATTACGCATTGATAATAATCGGACCGCTTTACCTTATACATTATTCATCAGAATAATACACAGTTGTTTTCGAATGATGAGTGTGACCTTTAAATCCTCGTTCATGCATAAATTGGTAAAAGTGAAAATATCAGAATCACATTACACAAATTTGTAGCAAATAGCTGCTTGAGAATCGTTTAGTTAGCTGCTGTTACATGCATTAAAAAATTTAATGGAAGCAAACAAGAGCTGGGGGATTCTATCAAACTCACAGATAGAACGCGCGATATCTTCACAATACTGCAAAAATAAACATTATCGGACTACGACTTGGAATACAACTCGACAGATTGTCTCTTGACGAGTGTTTTCTTATTGTTCAATTATCATACGTACGAATCTCAGCTCTCACGAATACCCGGCATCGTTTTTCAATACACAAAGCTTGATTCTGAGTATGTGTCACTTCCATCGCTTTACTGATCCCATACAAATTTTTCTGTGTACCAAGATATTTTTCTATCTATACAGGGAGGGCAGACGATATGTTTATTTTCCAGATGAGGTATATCGTAGTGTTTATCTACACAAGCGACATACATCACTTGTTGTTGCACGATTCATGTACACTTAGAAAATTGCTGTTTTATAATCCGATCACTTGGCGGACATTGACATGTTCATATTATAAGTGCACAATTTAGACGAGTATATTTGTCGAAAATAATTCAACTATTCTTGGAAAATTATCTGCCTCTTTCAGACAAGAATGCAAGCGTTAACACCCGGCCCAGGTGGAGGTGGCGGAGTTGGCGCGGTTCTAAGTAGAATGGTAAAACAGGAAGGACTTCTGAGGCCAATCAGAGGCATGGGAGCAGTTGTCGTGGGGGCAGGTCCTGCGCACGCCCTTTATTTTTCCTGTTACGAGTGGCTTAAAGATCACATGCTAGGACCGCGATTGCCTCCGCAATTCAATCATCTTGTTTACGGAGCCGCGGGTTGCGTAGCTACAGTTCTTCACGACGGAGTCATGAATCCGGCAGAAGGTAAATTGACGTAATAATAATCTTTCAATTGTCTGTTGCATAAATTTGCGCATAATTGGTATAGAGGGGTCTTCAATGTACTGTACATCTTATTCAGTTGTGAACAATTGCAATTTTCATTCAATGATGTGTCTGATGAAAGATAAAGAATTTAATTTCTTTTCAAACATTTTATTATTAACTAGAAATTAGAAGAAGAAGAAGAAAAGTCTTGTCGTAGTTTCAAAAAATGATAACAGTAAATCTGATAACATTACAGTGGTAAAACAGCGACTTCAAATGTACAACTCGCCCCATAGAAACGTGATCGAATGCTTACGGCATGTTTATAAAACTGAGGGAATTGGAGCTTTTTATCGAAGTTATACAACCCAGTTGGCAATGAACGTACCTTTCCAGAGTATTCACTTCATTGCTTACGAATATGCACAAGCTTGGACAAATCCCGATCACATCTATAATCCTGGAGCTCATATGATTTCAGGTAATGAGATGTTGCGTCGTAATTTCTACGATTCAAGAAAAATATAAAACACCGTCTCATAAGAATTACCTTACTTCAGGTGCTATGGCGGGTGCGATCGCAGCTGCAGCTACGACGCCGTTAGATGTATGTAAGACGTTATTGAACACGCAACAAGGTGGCGCTCAAGTTGAAGGAATGCGAGATGCATTCAGAACAGTTTACAAGTTTGGCGGGTTCCAAGGCTACTTCAGGGGTCTCAACGCTCGCGTACTTTATCAAATGCCAGCAACGGCTATTTGTTGGTCGACGTAAGAAAACTTGTCGTTTTTTTTACTCGTTACTTTAAGTTGTCGAAACTATGAATTGTCTTACATTTTTTTTTTTTAACCTTATCTTAATGTTGAGCGAATCAGATTATGATAATATATGCAATGAAAGTCATCGTATGTAAATGTCCACTTTGATCTATTGCTCTCTGTCTTTTCAATGTAAAATAACAGAACGTTGACCTGAAATCATGAATGCAAATATCTAGCACATTTTTTTTCATGATCTAGAGCAAAGAAAGAAAAAAATAGAGAACAGCATGTTCGAATCTGAGATAAACTATACCGAAAAGCAATTAACTCATATCGATCGGTTTAATAGTTTCATTGCGACACAGATCTATTCGGTATCTGGTCAGCGTATCTAGTCAATCAGGAAACGTGCAAAATCTTGAAATTTCAATTGTACATGCTTTACTTTTTTTTTACACACTGGAAATAAGACTTCAATGTCAATTCGCGATGGCAAGTGATATATTTTAATACAATTTGACGCTATCCGGTGTTGTTTTAATACTTATCAGTGCTTAACTCTTTTATTTGCGGCAGGTAAATTTGAATGCCGAGCTATATCTGCATTGCGTTCTGTAGTGCCATGACATTTTTTTTTTTTTTTTCACCTGAATTTCATCATATGTGACAAGAATTTGATGTAACTATAATACAGCCTGGATATTCAATGAGTCGCTGAATACGCATAGTTCCTCTGACTACATTACGAAAAGGAAGAGAAAAAAAAAAAAGACAACCGAAGAAGTATCGACTGGCATTATCACCTTTATGCCATCGCATTATTTTACACGCCTGGCTATATCATCGCACAGACTACCTGTTCTTAGAGCAATCACAATATTCTTATCTTCAACTGATAAATCAGTGTTTTTTTGTTATCTTGAATACTCGTTACGTCAGAGATGAGTACTCAAAGTTTTTTTCTAAAGTACCACTCGGAATAACATGAAAACTGAAAAAAAAAAAAAAAGCTAATGGTCGTAATAAAGTGTGGCAATCGGTGAGCCTGATATCGCCAACTATTTTAATTTGTTGTAATTACAAGTCATGCTGATAAATCCCACCTTTCATTCAGAGATCCTCGTATCTAAAATTTAAATCACAAGTTCTCCTGTCTGAGGAAAATAGATCGTCTTGTGTTTTTTTGTTGCTATTACTGAGATTTTACCAGAAAGCGGGGTTTTAAATTTCTCAGAAGAGTTATTGTTAGTAGCTTCGTCAATGAATTTACTGTCTCTTGCGGTTACGTTGAGTAAGAAATTCTGATATTTGTGTCCTACTTGAGTTCAAAGGTTGAATTCAATAATCGATGAATTTTAAATACAAACAACTAAGTGTGAAAAAAAATGTTATTTCTGTGACGCAGAATTTTTTTTCTATATTTCCACTCCTCGAGTCACATGGTAACACTATGGTAGAATCTCAGACGTGAATATACATGAATATTTTATATAATAGTCTCAATGTTACGCACCAATCGTGATTGATTTGTTAAAATTTTATATGAACGTTACAGGTACGAGTTTTTCAAGTACGTGCTGCATGGTAAGCAGGATGATGTTCAGAGTCTGTACGGCGAAGTGGAAAGTATGGAGAGTCAGACGCAATCGCACAGTTCGACCACAAGGCCCAGCAGTTTTCAAGGAGCGAGCGTATATTTCAATAATCAATCTCCCGGCCCAGTTTTGCTAGACGTGACTAGAAGTTAGGTATTCCTCCACAGATCGCACGTTGAAATTGAAACTTTTGTTGGAAAAGTTTAATTGCTGACTTTATACATTTCGAGAGTTTATTATTATCGATTTTAGAACGATATTTTGTTATTCCAACTGTTGATACGATATTATGTATTATGTACAATACGTGTTTAAGCAGAGGATAGAAAGCAAAACAGAGAGTCGAGTGCAGGTCACTGGCTCGACAAAACGGTATCTATCTGTTTTCCACTTAGTAATCGGCATGACTTTGGAGAGCACTTTTTATCACATTACCTATTTACCTAAAATACGACTCGTTAAATGCCAGACAAATGAAATTAGGAGAGAGATTTTAAAGTAATTAGATTTGTTTCTAAAAATTCAAGCTTCGTTAATAAAGGCTTGAAGTTGCTCTGGAGGTTCGTGACAGAAATTTAAACAAAAAATTTTTTAAGGCTACATTTGGAACAAAATATTTATTATTCTGTACAATATGATCAATGCTTTGAGACGTATCGTACCGCTTTTGCCAAGTGTATTTAGTTCTGATACTTTTAACATAGTCTTGGCACAAATGTCATACATGTAATGATTCGATAAAATTTGCTGCAAATGTAGCCTAATTGCGTGTACCCAGGAATAATCTATTTCAGTTTACAGTGCATTTAATAGTTAGAGACCCACTGTTAACGAAATAACGACTGAGAAGAATCATCTTAAGTATTTTTTTTTTCGTTTTTTTTTTTTTTTTTTTCTTCTTGACTTTTCTTTGCTTCATCGCATCAGTATTTACGGAATATGTGAGACATTTTATGACTGCGCGTGAGGTGCTTGTGTAAAAAAAATTTAAATTCCCTTCTCCGATATAAAATGTATTTGTGTGTCACATAACATGAGACTTCATTGACACAAATTTCGTAAATTGAATTAAACGGCCGCAGCAGTTACATACGCGTACCGAAGTATTAATGCGACTTTTTACATTAATTAAGAAAAATTTTTCCATCGATGTCTAAGATTTTTTCATCAGTCATAATTATGTAACGTGACTTATAGTTTTATGTAAATAAAAAGTTGCCGCAGTGCGCATCAATCATGATAATGTGGAAATTTTTTGCTAAACTATTATGCAAAATTAGTTTTAAGATCTGATGTTCAAACTTCATAATCGATTTTTTCCCTAGATAAAAAATTTTCTATGCAGTCGAAACCAATTGTTTTCGAAATGCAGAGTTGTGATCAAATAATTGAATTCTCGACATAGTGTAATTGAATTTCTACTTATTGTTAATAGAGAAAGAAGATTCATCGTATACTCCTCTCGCATATAAATAGTACAAATTTCCAATGAATATTCTCAACGAGCTGGGAAAGTTTGTATTTCTGTGATTTCTTAACACTTCATGTAAAAGATTTGTTTTTATCACAGAGCGAAATAACTGAAATGTAGAAATTAGAGGATAATCTGAGACATCGATTGAAAAATCTAGACTCATTGTCAATTTACATAGAAAGCCGCTGATATACCGTTGATACATGTGAATAAATTCAAAAGGTCTTGGGCACTACGATTATTGATTATTTAATTCTTGTAAATATTAGACACTATTCGTTGTACAGTATTATGATGTAAATTTTGTGAATGTTAGAAATATAAATAACTTAATTGCCTAATTACGAAGTATACTTAAGGTACACTGGCCTAACTTACAGTATACATTTATTTCCTTTGGAAATGTGGTAATTTATGTACTACTGCATTTCAGTACTGTATTAGATTCTTCCTGTTGTACAGTACTAATCCTCCCATCAAGCTTTGGATTAGCGCATAAGAAAATCGATAATAAAAAAGAAACAAATTTTGCAGGAGGGATCACAGATTTTGCTAATGAAGAAATTTCAACAACAATAAGTAGAATTTACCGATATGCATCGGGTATTAATGGCTGTTTTCCAGTTTGTAAGAACCGAATCCTATTTTTCGTTTAAACAGTTACGTTCCATGTTAACACGGCGATAAATTACGTACAGGGTATTCTGGTTCAATTTAATGCGCCATCAATCTCTACATTATATCATTTTTATTGGTCAGAGTATATTTTGTTACTTTAGTAAATTAGAACAGATTAATCGATCTCATTCTGAAGGACTGCGGATTGTGGTGCATGAAAAAAGCATCGATTTAACATTAAAAACCATCTTTTGAATTTCTTTAATCTTACGTATTTCAAAATTTTATTACCTGATTCATTTTCCCATACTGCTATAGAAGTTTGGAATAAAAAGCAAATTGTTACAAATATGAAAAATGGAAAGATTGATAGAAAGAAAAGTAGACGAATTTTAAACGTAAAGCATATATAACAACATCAAATACAAAGGTGAGATATTTTTGTTGTTGAACAGATTGCGTTGAGCTCGAATACTCTGCACTTTCCTTTGGTTTAAGAAATGTAAGTACCGATAAGTGTCAGACAGAAAACACAAGTATTTTCACGACTTGTTAATCACAAACGATGGTAGTCGATAAAATAATTTCGATAACTAACATCAGCTACACTAGTCAACCACATTCTATGAAATAATGGCATTCACCACAGATACATATTGCTTATATTTTTCCGTAACATCGTCTTATTTTATGTAGCGGTATACATAATTCTCAGCAACCTTGCATTTGGAATACAGCCTTGAGAGAAACTGTACAATAAAAAGTTTAGATTAAGAAATCAATTATGATGGGGAGCATGCAGTAATCAGAACTAAGCAAATAGATTTTACTGAAAGAATCAAGAGAGCTAATTTTAATGCCATTCTCAGCACAGATACGTAAGGAAATTAAATTTAAGGTATAATTTTCCACTTTCAACTATTTAGGGATGACTTTGGTCATTATTTTTTCAACACCAAACATCACTGACGAAGAATGTGTTACATTACGATTGGGTACGGTATGATTCTGACCCACTTGGTTATACGTTGCTCGTTTTAAACAGACTTAGATTCCGATACGATGAAAAAGTACTCGCAAAGAATAATATGTTTAACATGGTTTCACTGGCTCGGATACTGTATGATTCATCTAATTGAAACGAAAGCTTGGTTTATTTCAGTATTTTAATATTTACTATCATGTTGATACTAAGTCGATTCAGGACGTACGCTTTACCAAGTTTTGAACTGGAAATCACAAAAAGAGATAATGCACAATTCTTTTTTTTTTTTTTAGCGAATATCGTGATGGACGAAATATGACCCCGGAAATCAGAGCCTTTTTTTTTTTTTTTACTACAAAGAATTTCCCCAACGTTGCTTTCTATGGCTGTGATAACTGAGTCAAACACATATGATGTTGACTTTAAGAGGGAGTAATATCATGTGAAAGCTCACGCTTAATCAAGCCATATTTCGTTTCTTTTTTTTTTTTTTTTTTTTTTTTTTTGTAATAGGAGTAATAATATCTTTGACGGTAAATGATAAATACTAACTTGTATTAGGTAATTTATTTTTTCATTCTATATAGATTCCTCGTTATTCATTGCAATTCAAATTAGACCATTATAACATACATCCGTGAGTATGTTGAAATGGGTGACGAATTTTCATTCTACTTATCATGTAAATATAGGCATGCTCCCACTGATACTTTACCCTGTAAGAATGAGGACGAACTGATATTGTACCAGAATAATAAACAAGCATCATTCATTCACCGAAACGTGGAAAAGAGCAAAGTGCGGAGTGTAATAATAATGTAAATATTTAATATTATACGTATTAAAGAATGACTCAAGGAGAAATAAAACATCATGTTTTCTTTTTATACTTCTAATAATTATGAAAACAATGCGCTGGTGTATTGCTAAAGCCAAAAGATACTGCACGCATATTACAGCGTTCTGAAGAAGCAATTTGTATACGATTCTTAATTTTTATTTCTTCACTCCTCAAGTCTACACTTGTTTTCAATATTAGATAATTTTCCAACTTTGAAGTATCTAATTCAAAATAAATTATTACGTGTTTTTGTCTATATTAGACAAAATAGCAAACCAATATTCGTAAAGGTTTTTTTCATAATCTTTATAAAGATAATTTTTCAAGTATTCACTAAGCATTGCAAACATGACATGACATGAAATCAAAAAATAGTCGCACAATCGAATAAGGAAACGTTCCCACATTTTTTGACGTTCAGCATCTTTTGCAGTAAATGCAATGGTTTTTTTTTCTGCAAATTTTACATCTTAGTACTCCGTAATTGACAGTTTTAAGTAATAAATTGTGTATTTTTTTTTTTTATCTTATCAAGAGCTCGTTTAAAAAAAGTAGATATCAGAACTGAAATTGTAATCAAAGATCAAAAGGGGTTCATGATTCTACTTGACTAAATACATAAATACATTAATTAAACATTAGGTAAACTGCTGAACTTTGTTTTCGTTAATATTATTGACCTGTTTTAATCTGCGAACAGTTTTTATCCGTTACTATAATTACTCTGCAAAATGTGTGAACTTTATTCAGTCTTTGTGTCTCGTTTATTAAATTTAACCGATCAATGAGTTACCTGACAATGCAATGAAACGATGACATGAATTCAGATTCGAGTCATTAGAGTGTGATTTGTTTCTTAGTAATGTTTCGTCGATGTTGGTGAAATTTTTTAAAAGTAATATTTATAATAATATTCAATTCACAAAGATGGTTAAAAATTCAAGTGCATGCGACACGCGATGTCAGTTGTTATTCACTGAGGCAATAAACACAGAAAATTCATCCAGACTTAATTGGTTCAGGAAGAACCAACAACGGTTAATCGATAATTTAGGCAGCCAAAAGTTGGTCGGCAAAGCTAAGGCTCAAATAGCTGAACAGGAAGAGAAGCGTCGGAAACGCCTTGAGGCCGAACGTAACGAGGTGAATTGCCTTTGACATCTATTTTAATACCGGTTTTCTGAATATCAAATGAACTACCGTTAATAACAGTGAAATGAATGACAAAGTTCTATATTTTCTGGCTATCAATTTTCACTGGCGTTATTCATCATGTTTAATGAATAAATTATTGTAAAAATCTTGACTAGAAACTGTAAAGAATTGAAATTTTTTCCCAACTTAGAAACAGCAAAAGTTTACTGGACCTCCGAACTGGCGACCCGCCATTGATGGTGCATTGAATTTAGATTATATGAGACCTATAGAGCCCAGCGTATCGAACTTGTTATACGAAAAAGGAATGCCCAGTTATGAAGCGAGAAAGAATTATCTCAACGAGAGGTAACAGATATCGAAAGTACAGAATATTCGTAAAAAAAATACCGTTGTTAGCTGGCTTTGACCTTGTTTATTTGGTATTTAAAATTTTTCAGGTATGAAAAGATGTTGGAAGATCGTTATTACTATCTTTATGGTAGCAGCTGGGTTTACGGTTGGCGTTTTAAAGATTTCCCACCCGTGCAAGCTACAAAATTGGGTAAACGTCAAATAATTCAGGCTTCGTTTTACCGTCGAAACGCTTCGAGCTTGCAACGTGATCCAAATTGGTATAAAATTTGCCAAACTGGAAATCCAAAGAATTATAATGACGTTTTAACGTACTGATAAAATACTTTCAAACATAGGACTCGATCGGATAGATTGACATCCGCTAAAGGTATTGAATTAAATGAAAAATTCCGTTTATTTTATTAATGTCAATGATTCGTCAAGTTTATTGTTTATCGCGAAAATCATATTGATAATAATAATAATAATAATGCACGAGAACTAACAAGGCTAATAAAAATATAATAGAAATCTCTTAATTTATAAGTTCGCATTTCGCTACTTCGATACAGTCTTACTAATTGTGAAGATTTTCTTACCGACATGGTTAGCGTCTAAAGAAGTAATGTTTTTCTTTATAACAAATCAAAGTACGTTGATTGAACAAGTTTTAACAAACTTTTATTGGGTTGGCACAGAATATTCTAAAATCTAAGTCATCCCGCGTCGGTTTTTGTTTTTTGTTCGTTTGGCGAATAATAAAGCGATATGAACAAGTATTTAATGCAATAACTCTTTCTTTGCCGGCATCCGATAATTTTCTACTCAGCGAATGAATAAAGATTGATATGATTTTCCTTCGTTTTAACACAGTGTGTGACGTATGTACGTACGTATAAAATGTGACGCGTAATCGTGAACAGAGAAATGACTGACTTCGATATAAAAGTGTTAAAAGTGATAAAAATACTAATTGGTTGGTCCCTAACTGATAGTTTACATAAATACATTACATTGAGCTTAAAAAAATAAAATGGCACTATTCTTGTTTGTGATATCTTATTTTTGCGTGTTATTATTAAAAATTGCATATATATGCATGTATATATGTATATAAACATATATCTATGTAGACCTATGTGTATATGGTGATAAAATTTTGGTTATTCAACATTTATATGCATAATTTATGGACTAGTAGTTAAATTTCTTATTTTAAATGCTATTTGTGTAGTAACTTATAGTATTTATGCATATATATATGTAAATGTATATGTTTATGCATCTATGTTATAAGCTAGGGAAAACGTGATTTATTATCGATAGATCAGGTCAGTTTGGAACAGTTAAATAATTCTAAAATTATTCGCGATCTCTTTGGTATGATGATGAAATGGTAACCGCTTGACGAGTACGCTAAATTATTCTCAACTCTTTCGATCTTGATACGCTACAACGGTACCTTTTACTAATGTATAACTAATTTCCTTCAAACTAAATTCATAATTAAATTAAGGAATGCCAGAGGGATTCAAGATTTGAAAGCGTTAAGCATCTTTAGTCATACCGCTGTCACGCGGTTGACGAATCGTCGGTGGTACTGATGTCTGTGCTCATCATCGAAAGCACAACTGTTTGGATACTGTGCGCAGGCCGTTTAGGTTTAGGTGGCGGAGTGGGCGGAGTCGATTGATTAACAATTGGTTCCGGAGGCGCAGGAGGTTTGCATCTAATTCTTTGACTATTTTGCCGATTGGAATTGCTTGTGATTTCGGATTTGTTATTGTGTATAAGCGTGTCGTCGGGTAAATTGCAATAATCAGCCTCGCGTGTTTTTATTGGTAACGGTGGTGGAGGATCGTCCTCAGAAGCTGTACTGTCCGTAGTTCCCACACTGTCTCTGTTGCCTTTGCCTAATCCGCTAGGATCCAATCCATTGCTGGTGTTTCTTAGATACTGATGGGACTGGCCAGACCAGCGGTTACTCATTCTGCGTTCTTTTTCTACCTCAGATCTTAGCGGTCGTTTGGGTGTCAGCTGTAATACGTGCATATCCAATATTAGTCTAATGTCGACTGAAAATTAAACACCACAATGATTCATCGACTTGCTGCGTCTTCAGAATACATGGAAGAATACCTTCTGATAATAGCAAGTTTTTATGAACCACTAACAATAATTTTGTTCAAACATCTATCTCCAGACTTCTTGAGGATTGGTCCTGTAAAATTGTTTACCTTTTACAGTAGAGTTTGTGAATTTAAACTCCACGACGACTCTTTCAGTTCTGTTAAATTGTCCATTTAGAGTTCAATTGTTAAAAAATTCATATTTCACAGTATCGATCAAAGTAACTTGTTCAACTGAAGGAATTCAAGTAATTTTCTGACAAATCTTATTCATGTATATTACTTAATTACATCCAATTTTACAAGCCTTGTTACGCCAAGCCTGGCTTATATATTTGCCAATTATCGCTTTATTCCATATGTAAAGAATACTTGGAACTCACCTCTTGCCTCAGCTCAAAAACAGTTGTTATAGTTGATTGTGAATTGGAGGAAGGCAGACTCGTTGGAGGCGTCTGAGCTAGATCAGGCATCGTATACCATTGACTGGTTGGTTGATCGGTCTTGTGCGAGACGGCCGAATCACTCTTGCGGGAACTTCTTCGTTTCGTATCTTTTTTCTTGCTTAATCCAGAATTTGAATTAGCCAATGCTTTGAGCGATGCCGAGGATAAGATGTTGGAACGAATTGAGGTATTTCTGTGAATTTTCAAACAATCGAATTACTCGTCAAATATAAGATTGAAAAAATATTCAGTAGTGCATCAATTAAATTTCCAACATCAGCATTAACTTGTTACATGCAATCGGGTCTGTAAAATCGAAAGTCTTTGTTCAATTGATTCTTTTCAAGTCGTATGGCAGGCAGTCTGAATTTAATACGCTAGAATACATGATGATCTTAGAAAGCAGAAACGATAAAAACACATCTAAATGAGGTTCGTCATCAAATTTGCATAGAGCTCTTATCATTTGAATCAATATTTAATTTCAAACGACCGTTTCATTTAATCACGTGTTTTACATTTAGATCACCTAGTGGTTGCCAAACTTAAGTCTCAAGTTCCATAATCAGAATTTCATTGCGGAGTACAAGAGAGAAAAGAACGAATAGACAAGATTTTACCCAGTATTTGCTTCTAAATTGTTAATCAAAATGTTAATATGGATTTATGCCATCAATTAGCTGCATGCAATATGTTATTATTTACCGTAAAGAGTCTTAGTCGAGGCACTGAGCTCTGTTTTAGGAAAACAGGTAAAAATAATGTTTTATAGACATTTAAACATAATGGAATAATGATAACTGATTGCCAGTAATGCGAAATGCCGAATACATAAAACAGACAAAAAGAAGAAGAAAAGGTATTACAAATTATATGTTTGATAATATGAAAATAGATGTAACACAATCTCAGACGAATATTGGTGACATTAGAATGACGTGAATACCAATTTAGGTTAATTTGTTTAAAATTCTTTAAAATTCTAAAACAATTATTCAGTCCGATAATTTACTTGCGCAAAATGGCAAATAATTTTATTGTCTCTCGAAGCATTCACGCTTGTGCATATATATATACACATATATAACAACACATATTCATTTTTCAACTGAGCAAGTATTATATAACAATAATTGAGCAGCGGAAATTTCTCTTATGAAATATAAATATCAGCTTTTGGAATAGTATAAGAATGCAGTAGTTGCAATTGTTTAGATTTGATTAAAGTACAAAAAATCCGTCATGCTCGAAACTTCTTTACCCAAAGATATTGAATCTATTATTACGAAAAAATGTATTCCCACGTTTGATTGCAGTATACAGAAAGAAAGTATTGTTGATTAATGGTAAATTGATGTTGTAGGATAGACGAAAACTGAAAATGCACTTAAAAATATTAAGCTAGGTACGGAGGAAGGAAAGGAGAACGTTGTGCGTGATTTTATCTGGACCTTCAGCAACATTCCTGCAACCAGATTTCACCCAATTGATTTTACTTTGTAGTAATGAACCTTCAAGTGGTTAGTTTCAAGTTGTAAAGCATCAATTCATGTAAACGTATTATGATGTTTAACAATATATTCAACATTCCAGATGTCAGGAAAAAATTGAAAATTTAGAATAAGTTTAAACCATTGATTTGCTTGTAGAAATATTCAACCGAAACTAATTTTGTGATGCTTGTTGATGATTGCAAATAGGTTGAAGGATACGAATTATGTTCGTTGATTACTCTTCTAAAAAAATTTTCCTGACAGTGAAATTGGCAAATTTTATATTGTTAAAGGATTTTACCTTGTTAGACTGACGTTCGTGGTACCAGAGTTTGGTGAACTGTTGTTAAAATTGAACGATGTGAATGACTTGAGTGTTGGAACTTGTGATTTCGTAAGTGAACATACTCTGGAGCGAGTTCCGCCACTAAATTACAAAAGGTTTTTTATGACAAGGATATAAACATCTATTATCTAATAGTCTAGTAACAAATCTCATTTAGGTAAACGTTCACAGTACACTCTCCGTAAGTATTATAAATTTTTAATCTAGACAACTGCCTCTCGATATGCATGTTCACATATCCTAAAGCCAAGTTGATTGAGAGACTCGCTACCAAATACTACGCGAAAAACAATATCGATAAGTATTTGTTAATTCTCTGTTTCTTGAAATTTCCTCTTAAAGACCTGAGTTTGAAAAAACTCATTGAGAATGTACTGTATCACTAAACGACAATGTATTTGAACGGTTTTCAAACTTTTTTTTAACTCTATCATTGCAAGCAAAAATTCTTGTCCAGTAGTCGTAAAACTATCTGCGGTGTATGAAGGATCTGATGAAAAATACCTTGATAAAAAGGATATATAATAACATTTTAGCAGTGAGATTAGTGGATAACCCATAAACCATTGGTCAGTGATAACATTGAGGTCCAGAGTAAACAAAAAAATTGTAAGCTAGTGAATGGATTTGAAAAAAATATGCTTCGAAACTCACTCGTTGCTGACAACACTTGCTTCGGATAGTCGATGATTTTCTCCTTTCAAAGTTTGGTGTCTTCTCATTGTTACCGACTGAGTCATAGTCTCAATTTGGAGATCACATGTCTGTATAAAGAAACGGATGAATTGTTATCAAAAAAAAGTTCTCAAGAAGAATATATTGCAGCTCACTAAAATAAAAACTCTTCGATCAATACACACATCGGGTAATTGGGAAATGGCGTTTCTTAGATCATTCATAACGGTTTATAAATCAACAATGAATCCATTATTCATTACTCTCAGGTGAAGAATAGAATTACAATAGATGCATGTTACGGATGCCTGATAATCTGCTCTCCCACCATTAGCTATGAATTCAACTTACTCTCTTTCCATATTTTCCCTCAACGTGGGCGCGCATAGCTGAAAAACACTGGTCTAATTTCTGGTGGAAAGGTCCCAGTTCAGTTGGTGCCCTGGCCTTGTGTAATTCCAGACCTATGCCAAGTAAGGGAATTTGCTCGGCTATAAGACTCTCGAGTTTCAATAGCTCCGAACTATGATCGGCATGGGAATCCCTGTATTCGGGATTAAGAAAAGCCTTCTCGTAGTTGTCGACACCTCCCATCACCGCTGGATCTAGTACTCCGTTTAGTTTCATGCTTAGGGGATTCAGAGTTAAGGTACTATCGGCTCTGTAAATATCATTAAGGAAATTCTGAAGCATCGACTATTAAATTGTGTCAGACCTGAACTGACAAACGGAACTAAGTAGTTTTCAAATTTGCTATCAAACAAGTACGAGTAGCGTACCTATATTGAATAATGAGGTCCCTCAGATCCTTGTTTGTCGCTTCCATTGTTTCAATAGCGTTCTGCAACGGACTGACAAGGTATGTTTTACTCGAAGTTACTGGAAACCATCGTAATATTCCTGGCAGAGGATAGCTCGTCACTAGGACTGTCCTCTCGAGCCACAAAGAGGCAAATTCGTTAGCGTTATTCCCGCTATCCTTATCTTTGGCATCTTTTTCTGACGGTGTTGACGAAGATGTTATTGTAGAATTTCTTCTCGGAGCTGGTCTTGAGAATCGAAACCGCTGAACATTGTTTACTCGATGATGCCTAATGATCAGAATGAATTATTTATAAGATCGAGTCGCGTGCATGGATGGCCATGAAGATTTGAGTACCAATTCAAATTGAATAAATATTTCTACAAGTTTATCTAATTCAATAATCGTTAGGGTAAGTCAGTATTTGATTTACCTAAGAACCGCTTCAGCCGTTACTGGTTTTCCACTCAAACGATGCTTTTTTTCACTCATTAGAGGTTCAACTTTGTTTATCTGAACGTACTGACTAGCTGATTCGAGTATGTCGTCGCCGGGTGGTGATAATTTGTTCATTTGCTCGGCATTGGGCAGTTGATTCAAAATTCTACTACAAAAATCGCTGAGCCGTTCGTACTCCTTGCCACGGTAGACAAACACCTTGAAATAAATATTAATTAGGTAATGATGAAGTGAGATTCTTGTGCATTGAAGATTCAAACTTTAGAATTGGTAAAAATGATTCAATTATCACCTTGTTTTGTAAAAATGGAGGATGACCGCGTCCATAATAAGCTACTCTGAAGTATTCCGGCTCCGGTCTGAGCTGTTTTACAATGGAATCGTAGAAGCTTGCCATTCTCTTCAATAACACTGACATTTGGGAATAGTCAAATGTTTCTTCCTCGTATTGTTTTGCCAATTCTTTACAGACGTCAAGAGCACACTCCCACATTTTACCTTTGTCGAAATAGTCAATAATATCGTAATAGAGAGCTTCTTTCAATTCTCGATGCGTCTGGCGATTATCATACCTGTAATATTTGAAACACTAATGAATTTCTGCGATAAGATTCACAATTTCTTCGTAATCAGAGTGATTTATTACCTCTGAGAACGTAACAAAGGCGGCAGAGGTTGGTCACTCCAATCGAGTAACTGACTGTAGAGTTTCAGGGAATACGCAGCTTCTGTATAGTTGTCGCAGTCCAAATGTAATTCGCAAAGTTTATTCACGTACCTGGTAGTAATTTACAAAACAGAAACTATTCGTTAGACATTTGTATAAAGTTTAATCATAATTGTCATAGATTCTCGAATGGAAATTTTTAACTAATCCTTATCCTTAAGGGAAGTTTTACCAATCTCTTTACCAACAATTATAATTTATTTGGAACATTTATCAGTTAAAAATTACCGAGTCTAACTTCTACATAAAGCTAAATGTGTTCCACCCAAATTGTGTACTACATTGCCGTGAAAAAAGTTCATTTAAGTTTTGACTTTTGATACCTTTTTTTCGTTTATATGTAAGCATACAGATTAGAATAAAATGGACGAAATAGACGACATGACAAATTATTTATTGCAAAGGTGCATTGGAGTGTCTAGAAAAATTATTTTGCTTATTTTCCAACACATTTATCTCACCAATTGCTGATCCCTGTTCATCGATTGAAAAAAGAGAAGGCAAGTGTGCCATGATAATTTCTAATCCGTTTGAATTTTGAAATCAAGTGTGACCCGATTGATATGATTGCAAAATTAGTAGAAAACAAGGCAATGTGAATACTGTCTTATAATTCATATATAAACAGATGGAGGAATCTTTCGAATGGACGCCCAGTTTATTTCAATTGATCATATCAAGAAACCACGAACTTGATAATGTATTCATTGTCATCATCATCGGACACAACGCATATTACATTTCCACATATCCACAGAAGCAAATTCAGGTGAATAACTTGAAGGGAATAGATGTCTTTTTTTCTTTGCTCACCGGTGTACCGGATCAATCCCAACTTCGAATGACTTCGGATTCGAGAAGAATTGATTTGAGAGATTTAGTATATTAACAAGTTTTTGGAATCTGGATAGTGAAATTTACATACCTGATGTACATTTCCTTCCGGTTGATCTCAGAGTAAAAGTCTAAAAGGTTGACTGTACAAAGCATGCGATGTTCCTGAGATTCCGCATGAATGATATCTCTGTATTGCAACAGTCTTTCCATCAATCGAGCAACAATATCAACAAATCGCAAACCCATTTCGCGCATTGTCGAATGATCTTTGCAGAGAGCGGTCATCCTTTGTACCCAAAGTACACGAAACTGTTCGTCACCTCTACCACCTTCTACCTATATAATAATCCGCTAGTATTAGATATTAGTAAATTCCACAAGATGCATATACGAAATTCAAGTAAAAGTTGACTCGTGCATTTTTGGTTTCGAAATATCATATCACATACCAAAATATCTAATTTTGCAATCATCTCGTCTTCGTACTGCGAGAAATTTCCTTTTATATGCGCAGGATCACGTTTAGTATCTCCATAACCTTCGGTTATTCGGGAACTGTAAAATTCGCACTGCATCATGTCGAAAAATATTGGAATAGTAGCTATTCGTAATTCCGTTTCGGGAATCAACGTCATCTCTAATATTGCTCCAACCAACGAAGGAATAAATAGGATTTTGTGTTGTCCCAGGTTGAACCACATCGATCGAATTTCAAACGCTGTTTCCCTGTGTTAGGAAAAAGGAAAACATTTTTCATCAGGGTTAAACATCTAGAATTCAAATGTCTCAAATCTATTATAACATCCATTAATCATATGGAATTGTAATCAGAATGGATGAGCGCTGTTGAATGTTCTGAAGGTTCTTTTTCTTAATTAAAAGTAAACCATATGGTCAAATAAACATCTACTGATATTGTTTAATTTGAACAAGTTCCATTCAGAATTAAACAGTGTAGCGATTTTAGTAGTAATATTAGATAAATACATACCTGCGCATGTCTTTGTAACGTACAACTATACGATTGCGTTTTGTCGGACTGAATGTGTCCAGTTGAAGGGATGGTTGCGTAAGAAATGCAATCGCACAGTGAAAAAAGTTGGACCAAGCTTGTTGCTCAAAGTTCTTGAAGAAATAATCTCTTATTGTTTTCGAAAAAAATCGCAATGATTTCAGAATTATACTATTCTGAAGCATAATCATTTCGGACCAGTCGCTAGGAAATACACTTTTCGATACAAGATCTTTGAACACCAGTAAAATCTCCATGAGAAAATCCAGAAGATCGATCGGAGTCCCAAATTGATTGATGTAAATGTCGTAGTGATGTTCGGTCATTTGTCTGTAAACAAGAATAAAATGGTAAATTTGCAATAATACTTTTGCATCTTCGATGAAGACTTACGAAAATATAATGAAACAGCAATTTAAATATCTAAAATACGTGAAACTGAATCAGAGCATTTCCCATTTTAAATGCTAATTAGACGAAACTAGCTAAAAGCAGATCTACCTGAAAATGGCCAGCATCACGGATACCAAATTTCCCACGAGAGGATTTTCTCTGTCCATTGAAATGACCGTTTGAATGACAGTTCTCAACGCCGTCAACATTATTTCTTTCACATCGGAGACTGTCGAGCCTACGTCGCTTCTAAATGTCAACTCGAGAATGTCAGATAAGATCTTAACGCACAATTCCACCTGAAATCACCGAAATCTGTACCTCACATGCATCTGTTTACTCGGATCGTGACGAAAAGAATTTTCATTGTACTTAGAAGGTGGATGCTCAAGTGACTCGAAGTTAAACAGTGAGTTGAATTTCTGTACAAAATCAACGTTATTTCGGATATTACAAAATTCAAGCACGTTCATTCTTCTCACACAAGTTTTGATATGTGTAAAAAGGAACGTGATGCTATTATTCCGCACATATTGCATCGTCGAATAATAGTGCATTTTTTTTTGTTTCCAAGCTGAGCCACTCATGTACTTCATAAATTACCTCTTCCGAGTAGCCACGGTGCTGGTTGAGTCGATGTCTGTTCTCGCCGAGCAGCCTGGCTACCTTCGCCACGCTCTTTCCAGGCGTGCCTGACAGTCCCTTTACACGCCAATAACCAAACCCAAACCGAACACAGAAAATAAAACAACCCTGTGTTAGTCGATACTCGACAGTGGATGATACCAGTAATAATAAATAAATTAGTCGCGTTTCTAATAATAATTATTCACTCAAAAGGATTTAATTACGGATACATCTATCCGAATAGAGTCATGCCATAGGAATGGTTTGAACAATGTATTGAGAACGACAACATACTTGAAGAATTCAGAAAGTGCCACAAATCATGCTGCGTACTCTGATGGAAGTTATTCACACAAGATCTCCACCTTGGGTACATGCTGGTATGGTAGTGATTTCGTAACTGTTAACCAACAAGATCACTTTTAACAACAGATGTGAATAATGATGAATGTTAATCGGTATTAAGACAGATATTGTAGATACAATTGTGGTACAAGAGAATAGACGAGCATGGCAGTAGAAGATATCATAGAGAGCTGCGTGGCGAAAGGGTGTCAGGCTGCAGGGCAAGCACATTAAATGATTACAATATAATGATTACAAAATGCATGTAACTAATTAAATAAGCTATGTGAAAACGAAGAATTTGTGACAAGGGTACATGGAATTCATATTTTTATACATTGAGCGATCTAGCTCAACTCTGCAATTGAATCATTAAATTTATTTCATTCCTTAATACACAATCAGCGAAGCCGTTTGAGTTGAGCTAGAATGCCGAATGTTTGTACAAGACATAATTTTTATCAATTTCAGTTGCACCTTGTGTATTTGACGTGATTGTACGATGGCAGAAATTGACAGTTATATTATCGTCAAGTGATATATATTTTTCACATTCCATTAATAATTATTTGCTCGGATCATATATTTTCATGGCAGTGCTAATAGACGAGTGGTTCGATACGATGACGGTTAAATTCGCAAAATCTTACCTCTTCTTTCGCTTCTAAGAGACTTCTGACCAATATTGTAATAGTGGGCAGGAGTATTGCTCTGCATTCGGGACTCAAGAATAGCGGACTGTGAACTATGTCGTTCACCGTCATCATTTTTTGTTTCGTCAGTCTACCGGGTGGCAGGGTGACTAATAGATCAGTCAATATATTGCTGAGCTGCTTTTTATTGTAAACTTGGAGAATGTGTGGTATCGTGGTTGGTAAATACTTTAGACAAGCACCCTGGACCAAGAGTGTTCCATCAGTTTCGTGACTCATCAAATCGATTATTGATTTTAATAGTTCCGTCAATGACTGAGAAAATTCTTCTTCGTCTTGATTCAACCTTTGAGTGAAAAGGTGAGATATAATTTTATTAGTATGAAAACTTCTTGCATTCTTCAAAAAAGTAATTTGATTATAACAACATTTCAAATCGCGAGTGTCAATCTTTTGCACCGTTTAGCTCTGAACATAAAAACTCATTCGTCTATCGTCAAACTATATTTACATGGTAACGAAATGCGGCTGATCGTGAGCAGCACTATCGTTACGTGCGAACGAAAACTAAGTATCAAACAAAACAAAAAATACAACGAATTCTTATTAGAGGCCGGCTCTTAATGTCACAGGAAACTAGAATTCCTTATAGTTCCTTCTGGATTAGTGTTTTTTGGAAATTTAAATTACACAAATCATACTGATACTCACTCAGCGAATAAAAGTCGTGATTTAACAACAAATCTCAAACAGTATTGCAAGCTTTTCATAGTTTTAAGCAATAAATCTCGTTCTTGACCGTCATTATTAGTCGCACTATCTATGCGCTTGCGCAATACTGTGATTAACTTTTTGTAAGCTAAAGTTGCTGAGAAATTTTCAGAAATATACAAGTCGAGGACTGGTTGAAAGTGCTGGTACTTTCTGTCCGAAACCAGCCCAATGATATACAACAGGCATCCAAAAACCATGTCGTCGTACTCATCACTGTCCGAATTCCTCATTAAAATATTAAACAGCGCATCTAAAACATCCTGCAAGTAGAAGATTACTGTTGTTGTTTTAATGTTGTGTTGTTTTAAAATTTATTCAAATTTCTAACATGAGATGACGCATGAATCATCACGTGTATCATGTGCCACGTATGTGTGTAAGTTTCAAAGATCAATTCTCCTACTTGATGACGTAAATAGGCAAAATTGATTCATTCACGAATTCATCATTGATCAACAGTTTACCGAGAGGAAAAACGTAACTCAGGAATTGAATGAATGAGGTCATTCTAATGAGAAATATTTGAGTGCACAAGCACCTAAATACTCAAATACTTTGATACAAGAAAGACATATCAATATTTTCCTTGTTTATCTTTGAATACGCTATTTCTGTTGGCCATTCAAATATCAGTCAATCGCTAAGATAACGAATGTATTTTCATTAAAATTACGCTGTTTGAAGAAATATTAATGAAACGGAGCAGAGTGATCCATTTTGGAGTATTTTTTCACATGCTCGTGTAATTTTACACAGCAAAATAATAATGCGAAGATGGTACGAACGTGGCAGATTCAGGCACAGTTCAAGTTCGGAGAAAAACTGGAATTCAGAAGGAGTAGCAGAATTATACAAATGTTATAAAATGCTACCTGTAAGAACTTTACAACTTCTTCACCATCAACTTTCATCAAAGCGGTAAGAGACTCCTTCAAGTCTGTCTGCCGCGATGCCCACTTTAGTAAACCAAGTAGATCGACATTTTGCGTTAGTTTAGTGGAACAAACATTGGTTGAGATTGAGAAGTTATCCTTTGAACTAAGGGTGAACGGCCCTTGCGTCAGCTTCTTTTCGGCATTCAATTCTTCCTGGTGATTATATGGACATGAGGATTGATTTTTCAACATTTACTCATCGATAGAGGTAATTTTCGTCCCGTTTAGAATCTTCTAATTCTTACCAATTCTCCCTGCGTCGATGGTAATTTCAGATAAGTCGCATCCGTTTCTTCATACTTTTTATGGTCCAATTTATAGACTAGTAGCTCATGCTTAATGTCTTGCAGAGTAGTGCCGTTGCGCTGCATCAGTTTTACATAACTCAGAGCAAACGGCTTTTCTGACCTGTCTTTTGCTTCGTTCGAACTACGATGTTTGAAGGTAAACTTCAAGTGAGCGTGTCTGAATTCATCTATGGGTACAGCGATTTTAAACGTTTCAAACCACTTTGGCTTGTCTTCGTGATAGTAGATTACGCTACGATACTCGTCAATGCCTGGGGCTCCTCCTCCCAAAGTCATCACACCAGGTATGGCTACACCTCGTTCGTTACAGACTTTTATCTAAAGAAATAGGAAGTTTCAAGTATCCTGTCTTTTGCCAAAATTTTGTAAATTGTTAATCTGAACTTTTTTCCACAAAAAAACTTCTCCACACTAACCGTTACTTCCACATTTTTGTCAGTAGATTTGGATCCTTTACTGAATTCGCCTGAATTCAAAGTAAGATATAAATCATTCCTGACGTCACCCGGCAAAATAACTTCTGGAAATCCCATTTTACGAGCAATTGCCACGTTTCCAAGTACCAAGTGTGGATTTTCTTCACGCACCTGTAATAATTGGCAAACATAATGTCATTATGGTACATCGTCGCTAGATTCTAAAGACTTTACAAGTAGGTTTTACATTGTTTTTGATATTTTAATGTTTCTGCCGATATTATAAATTATAAAATGATCCCTCTATGCGTAAAAGTTTGCGTACCTGCTTAGTGTCACCTCTCAAAAGTTTTATGCTAACCCAAAGGCCCTGACCGCCTACAGCATTTGAGCTGTTGCCGTTGCCCTTCTGACTGTTCGTATCTTTCTGCCCAAGAATTTTTCGTAATGTACCATCTAGACTCTCTTTCTCACAGCATCTGAAACCAAACAAGAAGAAGCCAACAAAACTTTCTTATCTTTGGAAAACAGAATACAATCGACAGTATTCAGGTTGTATGAATGTGTGATTTAGTTGCCTGCATTATTAAACGGCAGGTATCTGAGAAACTCGAGGTGTCCCATTTGCAGAGGAATAACATTAACTTACTGCAAAAAGGGGATGAAGTGATGCGTTTCCACATCGCCTTCTAGCTTTCCAGCAATGAATAAAGTAACATCCATTGCGGCAACGCCGAAAGGCCGTCTCATGTTTTCAGAGCTCCTTTGCTTTTGATTTTGCTGTAATATGCTGGATCTTCGATGATCTATTTCCTTGGCATACATACTTCCCACGCGAACAGCATAGCAAACCAGGTAAACCTTTTCTCTTGACAAATCACGAGATCCTAGATCGGTGAAAAGCACTCTTAGATTGTGCAATTGATCGATATCTCGTGCCAATCCTTCACGGCTCCAACAAACCACGTAATTTTCTGTTATCGCCTTCATGTCTTTGCCGTCGTAAAGCGTCAAAAGTAGTTCTACATCCTCTGCCATTTTGCAGACAAAATTTCTAACGCTTACAAAAAATATGTGCGAGTACACAGGCAACTGAGACTTCACTGGTTTCTTTTTCAGACTTATTGTCGCCTTTCTTATTCTTTCAGTGGCCGTTTCATGGTGGTAATAAAGTTGGATAGTGCTGGTTTGTTCCGGATTTAAAACGTTTCCATGTTCGTCACGAACGACCATATCCAAGCCCAGCAGCTGGTTTCCTGTGTCTATTTTTGCAGTTGCCAACCTCTTCATGTCTTTTAACTCATCTACAGTTAAAGTGGCGCTCAGGATTTTACTTCTGTATCCAATCAATTCAAGAATCTGCTCTTGTATTGTACGAAAGTGCGGCGAGTGTGTCTGGAAATAGATATAGAAGAATTATCGTCAAGTATTAATAGAAATATTCCTTGTCTTTATATAAAATTAATGCAGTTTGCGAAATTCCACATTACTATATGGCTGTTCAATACTAACGACGTATAGATGCTTCCAGTGATGTCCCCATTCGCGAAGTACGCTGGTAATTTCGTGCGTGAGTGCCTCCGTGCTGCTAGATATTTTTGATGTGTGCACATAGGACTTTGGAAAGATTCCGCTATTTCCTTTGTATTTACTACAGCCGTAAAACCATTCGTCACACTCTTGTAACATTTGAACTACTTCGCCAACCGTCAGCCGCAACCGGTACGGTCCATCTTCATCAAAATTATGGATAGCTGAAAGTATATAGTAATTATCATACCATCATGTTGAACATTGTATTTAATATTTAGATCGAGTAATTAAAAAATTTGTAGGAAAGAATTTCTGGTGCTCTGTAATAACTTAAAATGAGTAAATATGATAAATTTTATCTATCGGTTAAAATTATTTGTGAACAGTCGTAAAACAGAGAATCGAAAGTATTGACAAGCATTTCCTAATTCATAAAAATTCATACTTGAGAAATCAATCATCTGCATTCACTCAATAAAAGATTCAAGCGATGTGACTTGAAAAATTTTAAAAGAACGCAAGTTTGATGATTTTGATCAATAAATGCTCAACGAATCAACGGGGACTGAAATTTCATTTTTTTGTACAAAATTTGTACACACATATGTGAGTAAGTTGAGAAAATATTAATCTTAACGCAGAGAGAAATTTCAGTCTTTAGGATCTTAGGATCGACAATAAGTGCATTGAGATAAATCGCTCAAGGTGCATTCGTTAAGTGAAAATTTGATTCGATTCGTCGGTCATCTATTTTGTTTAAGGGGTCCGATGAAAAGGACGCGGAATGCAATTTATTATTAGTGCGATTGGTAAATATTAATAATTAGGTACTAAAGTACAATTCCGCATATGAATACGCAAAGTACATAGATGTTTACTTAGGTGTAAGTTATTATTATTCATAATATTTTTTTTATAAACAAGCATTGCACGTGTTGACAGACGAATAAAGGCGAGCATTATCAATATGAATTAGTCTAATGTCGACGTTGGTCGAAATTTGCGACGTTGTATAAACGATAAAAACCTCAAGTGGGGAAACTGATTGTAGTAAAGTTTCATAATCAGATGACAGACGAAATGTAGTTCCACGTCCATAGGACGGCCGATAGAATTTCAATGAATACGTGCGAGTTCGTTAAGATTAATAATGAACAAAAAGAAATTTTTTAAAAACAAAAGAAACACGATTCGACTCATGTGCGAGGCTAAATATGCGAATAAAAATTCATTCATTCATTCCATCGTACTGGGCACCTCCCAGGATACGAAAGCTTTTCCCAGCAAAGTACAGGCTAAACAGTCATTTTCTATATGTATGATAAATTAAGGTGAATAAGAATTGAAACAGTACCAATTCCCTGCAGATCCTTGACTTTTCTCCATATTGACGTCATTTTAAAATATACACCTTACACATTTATGTACACTAGTTACATCCTAAGTAATTAACATGAACGGGGGGGAGAAAAAAAGAAATAAGGTGCGAACTGAGATGTTGTTATTTTATCGCAATATCTAACACAACTGTACCCCCACCCCGGTATGAAACAGGATGCCAGGGATCCACAGGCGTAGCTTACGAGGGAATTGGCTAATTGGAAACGGAAATCGGCAACGCGCATGGTTGGTGGTTACATATCATCATCACTCAATTATTATTCAGCACATAGAATTGCGGAGGCGTGATGCTTATTATTTTCATTACGATTCCGAAGCCTTAGTGATCGATTTCATGTTGAGCTGGTATTTTGGAACAAGTCCGAAATATAATGACCTAAGAAAATTATAATTCAAATGTAATATTAGGATTCGATTTTCGTTATCAGTTACTCTGCAATTTAACATCCTGAAAAATTTATAGCTGCATATGATTACGAAGGTGAACGATTCAACACCTTCGATCATTCCGAGATCAGATACTTTATTCAGACTTCACGTCACACGTGAGAAGAACCTATTTAAAGTAAGGCAAGCAGATCGAAAAGGGCGTCATTCATTCTGACTCATCAGAGCGAAAGGCAAAGCGCAATGTAACGCGTGTTCTCGAACAAACATTTTATGCGATGGTATTAATCTAATCTGGACAGTCGAAGTCCGGTTGAAAGAGCGGATAAAATGTTGCGTACACTTATGCATTGTCACAAACTGACGTCTACAGTTTGTTAATATTCGATGTGCTCTTTGCATTAATTGTACCCTGAAAAGATGCGAGACCGAAATAGTTGCGTTATGAAAAAGCGGACTGATATCTTTAATTCGATATTTGATAAGGTATATCATTTGATCCAAGTACACGTTGGATTGGAATAACGGTTTTTTTCATATTCGTCATCAAAATTAGGAACTTTCGAAAGGAACAGGAAGAGTAGTCCCTTTCACACCAAATTTCAAGCCATTGAGAGACTGTAAAATTAATTTCCCCGTACTCTGCATCGTTGACTGTAGATGCAAGATATAACTTTGAGTTCTTGGAAAAATCGAAAAAATATTTAGGGTAACCCCTTCTGGTTGGTACTGAACTTTGACGAGTCTTGAAACACGTTAGAATTGATTTTCGATGATGCTGAATCGATGGATTTTTTTCGGAAGGAATTGATTTCACGTAGTCTCAATTCGTTGCAGTCAGTGATTGAAATGTTACAGTGAATAGAAGATTGAGTGTGGTGCTGCGCCTAATTAGAGATAACCGGCTTTGATGTAACGCCTAACTACAGGCAACCAAGCAATAAGTTACAAAAGTACCAAATCAGAGACTACCAAATTTAAACAGTAAAACAAGCACCTAATTATGGGCACTCCGATGGAAAATTTGTCAGATTTCATACGAGTGACACAGGCAATCGATATCGCAAGCAAGCATCGTAATCAATCAGTCCCTGTTTACGTGCTACTTTCTAGAGTCATATGTTCCTTGGATACGAAGAGCAGTTTTACGATGAAATTTCTACGATTCGCTTGATTCGGACAAAACTAGCATGTAAGCAACCGATCGCAAGCCTTTCCAGGCAGGCATGCATGGTTCGGATGTTCTCCTGATATCACGGACTTTACGCTGAAATAGAACAAACAGCAGACTATATTAAAAAATTTGTTTTTCGTATTTGGTCTGTAAATTTTGATGCGTTGCTTTGCAGGGTGTTCGGATTGTGCGCAATCGATTTCTCTCGCAAAATTACGCCGATGTAGTGCATCGAAGCAATTTCTTTCTTTCAATTTTCAGAGCTTGGAAACTTTTACTCCGATTCGGTTAATTCTAATCAAAAGTAGCATGTAAACAAGCGATATCGCACACCCCTTTAAGCAAGCAGGAATGCATGCAGACACGCAGCATCAACATCACAAACGACCAATCAATCAGTCCTCGTTTTTAAGCGAACTCCTCGGTTCAGATGTGCTCCTGATACCACGAACGAACATGAAAGTAGTCGGGTAGATAGAATAAGCATAGGACACACAGATCGATACGCCTAATAGAGAAAAAGAAAAAAGATATGGCATATAATGGAAGAATAAGTTGTTAATAATGTTTAGAAAGGGAAAATTTTTACAAACTATCAAATTCTTTCTTTCCATGCTGAAATGCGGTATTATCAAATTTCAATTCAATTTTTATAATTTATTTTATACTCCGGTCACTGTCCTAAATGCAGAAATTCATATTTTGATGTATATTCACAATTGCGAGTCCAATAAGACGTTGACGACTGGCTTCCTGATTTCTGATTCAGACGGTTCGGCCGATTTATTCTATAAACCACAAAACACAGAGCTAGCTGTACAATCCTGCTAGCAGATTTGATGTAATCGTAAAGCATCGCATTACCCGTAGGGACCATTCCGACCAACGCGTTCTATCTAATATTATAGAACCCGATCCACGAGAGATAATAACCTCCCGAAACCCTCGTTATGGGGGTCTATCACCACGTAATGTTCCGGTACCTAATTTCTCATTGGTACGTAACGAGCATTTCACCAACTTACGTGCAACTGGTGACACGCCTCACGGGGTCACCTTTGATATTAAACTGAACAATTTGCACCAAGCCTTATTCTCGGGAGGAATTTAATCCCAGATTTCATATTCCCATAGAACGTAACCGGGGAAAATTTAATGAATTGCGTAAAAATTCCCCCAATACTTGCCTGCGTGTGAAAATGTATGAAACCCCAGCAAAAACATAATTACTTTTCGGTTTAAAATCAGTGAATATGACAACTAGACATATCGAATTAATGGTATAAGTTATCATTGGTGATGGCATCGAAGGACTAGGTACTGAATTTTTATCTCTAAAAACGTATTATTGCGGAAAATTTGCGGCAAACAGTTCCACGGAGATTCGACTAGCATTGAAGCAGCCGAATTCTACGTTTGGCCCGGACCCACGTTCGTAATTTGATCATCCTTCACGAAGAATGTTTTTCATTTAGAACCACTTCCTTAATTGGTAAAAATGACGTTCATTAGCGTTTGCCATTAGTGACATAAATTACAGACTGAGCTCCCCGATGGTTTACTTCACCAAGACGAGTTTGTTGCGTTTTTTTCTTTTTTCTTTTTTTCTTTTACTTTTTGTTCTCATTTACTCCGCAATTTCTTTATCCCACGCAACTAATTGATGGAAGATAATAAAGAAGCAATACATACATACAAGCTTTTAGCGAAATAGCCGTATTTTGACATCGAGTGAACTTTGTCTTCTTGTGTAATTTTGATGATAGTATAATAATGTGGTAACGGATTTTTACCATTCATACGCTACAATCTACGTGATAAAGTTTGTACTTGTTGGCGAACGGGAAAAAGGACCAAGGGGACAGTGATCGGAATGATTAGAATATCAATCAATTTTAACTAGAATCTTCATTTCGATTAAATAGTTTGAGATAATTAACAGCATACAGTTCTGACTAGATAAAAGTTATGGATAGTTTTAACGAAAATTACCTCTAGAACGTCAACGATGAGGCTAATTTATCCGACGCTAAAAGTATAGTGTTATGGTAATAATATATTTTCACGTTATTATAATTATAATAATAGTTGTTATTGTTATTATTACCGTTTTTACACAATTGACATCGCTATTATAACAAGATCACGTCTATATTCGTACAATTTTGCACGTCGATCTGGTATAACGTCAAAAAAAAAAAAAAAATATCGACGTCTCATTAAGTACATGAGTTCTTGGAATTAGAAAAATTATTAATTGTCTTTATGGAATTTTCAATCACCGTAAGAAAACACGAGTGAATTTGAAAATCGTTGAAACTTTTTTTCACTCCTGAATTGGCGTTATTTGTTGATTGTTACAAGCTTACATATATGTTCTATTCAACTACAAGTTGATATACGCTATATAAACTGCGGGGAATAAAACGATTGAAAAAATGGGTGCTATGTAATAAATCGTTCCACAGATCGCGAAAAATCGCTCGTTTCACTTCCCTGCTGCTCGTAAATCAAATTTTTGAATCGTTTAGATACTGCCGTTACAGACCAGGGGCTATACTTTCATAATTATTTTTTCATTTCAGTGTGTGCATTTGGGCTGATTTCGTAGAAACGTTACATGGGGAATTTAACATCTTCTAAATTCTCCTGCATTTATGCAATTCAAGATACATTTTACTGAAACTCGCCTCGATATAGGGAACTAAGAATACATTTCACAGAAATCCGCCTGAATATATGCAATTCGAAACACGTCGCACTCAAATCCGCCTGCATTTATGCAACTCAGGATACAGCTTAACCAAATCCGCCTGCATTTATGCAATTTAGGATATACGTCACAGTCAAAAATGTCTATTAAACGTACTAAATAGTGTCACAGATCGCGAAAAATCGCACGTTTCACTTCCCAACTGACCGTAAATCAGAGTTTTGAATCCTTTGGATGCCGCCGTTACAGACGAGGGGCGATACTTTTATAATTATTTTTTTCATTTCAGGTTTTGCATGACACTTTTTGCACCGTCACGATGAAAATTAATGTCGTTGACGCCCTTTCGCCACAGAAGGGAACATTTTTCAATATTTCTTACGGACGTTTTATGGATCATCTACGCCCTGCGATTTCTCAACCTGCACGGATGTACGTATACGCGTCGATGTTCCGCTTTTACTTTTCCTTTATCGATGAGAGAGCGCGTGAACGTCAAAGTAATTGATGACACTACCTACTGTGCGACACCTTCACTATTCCCATCGCGCACAAACCGCACACCCATATATCAGGTCACACTATTAATTTCACCCCAAACCAGATTGACCTGTCCTGCACTTTGTCCGCGTCACGCGTCGTCGACTTTATGTTCTCGAAGCTTCGGTTCTTGCATCGGCCGTTGGCGGTTTTACTCGGCGTTGAACAATCGGTCCGGCTCTTCCTCTGCACAACTTCTGGCAAGTCAAACGCCAGAAAGCCAGTCTGAAGTCGGCCGAGTAGAAGGCGTAGATGAACGGATTTATCGCCGAGTTGATCCACCCTTTAATCAAAGAATTACCGGAAACACCTCAATATATCACATTTTGGAACTTCGCTTTTTATCGAAAATCTAACAGGCTCCAAGTTTGTAATTTTTTGCAGACAGCTTCCAACTGATTAGTATGATAGAGTAATTCGAGGTAAAAGTCTAACGAATCTCTGGAATTTGCTCATATTCTTTCCAATCTTCTTTCTCTATTTGAAAATTAACAAAATTAATCAAATTTCTCGCAGATTTTTCATATATATAATATCTGAAGGTTTTTGAGAGTAATTTTTATGTACGATTAATCGATTAATCGTAAAAACCAAAGTAGTCGACTAATCACACAGCAACAATAAATAGAATTAATAAGCCTAGTAGCAAAATTTTCTTTACTTCGAAATCGCGTGACTATTAAAGAGGTTTAGAACTTTTTCAAGTTCCTAGAAGTTCTTATTTGAAACGGAACACCGCGAGACGAAACGATTGATCCTAGTAGGTACATGGCACTAGAGGGCTAAAGCTTTATTGATGTTCTTCGACAGGTTAATCTCCCGGTTGAAGCCCACAGGGATTGACGATGAGCATGGAAAAAATGACGTGCGAACGAACGAAAAAGTCGTAAATCCGCACGTGTATCAGGTATTTCCCTGGATTTCCGGTCAGACATAAATCTGTAGTTCGGATCTGGTTGAAGAAAAAGCGTTCATCGAAAAACAAAACGGCTAACAAGAGTTGGAAAAGATTAATTATAAGGGGGGTAATTACTAGTTTTTTCGAAAATTCCAAATCAGTATAAAACGTGTGGTAAATTTTATCAAAATATTTCAGCAATATTATCAAACAGTTTTTTTAACGACACTTGTTTCACTCAATTTTTCTAGTTACCGTAACAAATGAAATTTTTCTCAGCGTGAAATTATAGAAAATTTGTTTCTTCAGAAACTTTAGGATAATCCAATCTAATTTGATGGGATATAATAATGCAAAACACATTGATCGCGTCCTGATGGATCAATTCTATTACGAAAAGTGTTATTTAGCAGCAATTATTAGGAGAAGCGCCGAATGCAATGAATAAAATCATGAATAAAATGAATGAATGTTTGTAAAAATCGTACACGTACCTAACCATGTAAGCGCCGGCATAAGGGTGTTGGGTGGATTAGTGGGCATGAATGGGGTAGCAAGGTAGAGAATGAAAAATGGAAGCCAGCAAGCGACAAAACCACCCACAACAACCGCCAATGTCCCGGCAGTTTTCGTCTCTCTTGCCACCCTGTTGATGCAGCTCTGCTGATGAGTCCTGAAGGTCATCCTTTTCCCAGAGTTCTCAGCTTCCCCTTCGTCGGCTATCTGATCGAAAGGGATGCCTCCACTCTCGAGGGGCGTAGAGCAGCCGGATCGCTTCGATTTCACACTCCGCGAACGCTCTTTCTGCAAGATTACACATTAATTCATCTTAACGTTTAAGACGGAAATGTGATGAAAAGTCAAGCTAACTCGATCCGGCGTAATCCATGCATCCGCGTTTCACTCGGTCCAGCGACTTGAGAGGAGGTCGATTCGACGGCAAACGGAATGTATCGAAGAGGAATCAATACCGCTTCGTTCGTTTTATTGGGAGGCAGTCGGGCGTTGGGTATTCAAAAAATTTAGGGATCCGTATTATACGATAATGTTTATTTCTCTTCATTATTATAAGCATGCGGAAAATGCTGAAATTGTAAACAAGAGCTTGAATCAGATACTGACTTTCGATTTCGAATCGTTTTAGAAACTTGACAAATATGGTACTTTGATTCGTTTGTCTTTAACTCTGCGACGTATCTTCTCTCATACAATCCCACTAATCGAGACACCAATTTTTTTTTTAAATCACACTTGTACCGTTTCGAATATTTCATTATTCAATATTTTCCTGACGTTAACAAAAGTATCGAATCGGTTGCAAAAAAAAAAAAAAAATCTGTATCAGTGAATTTGTTCGGTGATTCTACTAAATTTCTATCACCATCTCAAGGCTGCATATATGAAACTGAACATCGTGACCAAACAATTGTCTTGTCCGTAATTTTTTTTTAATTTTTCATATCTAGAAACACGATCGTGTCTTACGAATATTTATATACTGCTTTTTCTACATGACAAATGCTCAGTGTGCGACTACCTCGTGATAAAATTGCCAGGTCATCAGATGATTTTCAAATTACCTGTTCGAGCAGAAAAATCTTCAAGTAAAAATTTTATTAAGGCTGTAAATGACGAAAACCAGCGCCATTATTTCGTTACACGAATCCATACCTGATTAGTAGTTCGTCTGTTTAACGGTTCCGAGCTGGTAGTTTCGAGGTGTCTGTGACGTCTGGCAATGACGCATGATATCCTAGCGTAAACGTAGAGCATGACTAGCATAGGAAGAAAGAATGAACCCATCGCGGAGAATATAACGTAAGAGGTGTCCATGTTGTATGAGCATTTTTTTTTATCTGTACTCTGGGAGTTGGGGAAGCATCCAAGCATCGGAAGGCTCGCTATAGCGCCAGCGATTAACCAAACGACGATGATCATCGAGCCGGCGAGACGTTTGCTCCTTCGACGTCTGCTGTAGACCAGCGGTTGTGTCACTGCGAGGTACCTTCAAGATTCAATGTTCGTGATATAAATCATTCGATGAAATATACATGTTGCTTGAAAATAGATACCCTTTGATTAATTTCATTACGTTTAGTACTGTCGCGAAATCTTTAGAAATACGACGATAATACCTACTGGAATCGCAAACAAGAGGCTTAGATATGGATTCACAGTTTCAAATCCCTTTGAAACTTTTTAAATCTAGTAGATTTGTTCGATTCTACCCCACGATGAGGCGTTTTATTCGAAAGGTTGTTTTCTACAAAGTTACTGAAACGGATTGTCTTTTTTTTTCACCAACTACATTCAATATTTACCATTTGTTAATTATAGTCTAGGTATATCATTACAATATTAGAAGTAGTCTTTTGAAGAAGACTAGCTGTCATGTATTGAAATCGAAACGAATATTTTTAACATACCGGGTCTAAACGTGAAAACAAGGCACTTTGGTGCCTACAGATAGGCAGCCGGGCGTTACAACATCGGTTTTGAGATAGAAGATTGTAAATCCGGTTGCCTGTTTGTAGGCGCCGAGATGGCTTGTTTCCACGTTTAGGTCCGATATTTAAAACGATTCTAAATCAAGTATCGATGTTTAAGCTTCTGTTTAAAATTCCAGTATTTTCTACTTTCGTATTTGTGAACAGATCTTCGTAAATTCCGAGTATAATCATTTGGTAAGTACTGAACCAATAAAATTGATGAGAAGTACGGTTTCTGGCCAATCAACGTCCTAAGTGATTAATTACCTATCGATCGATATGGCGCACAGGGAAAGAATGCTCGCGGTGCACAGAAGAACGTCTAGAGAGACCCATGAATGGCAGAGGATTTCTCCCAGTTCCCAGTGTCCTCCGTTCAGCTGCAAGCATTGCCAGAAAACACGTAACGGGATAATAATTTCAAGTCTGAGCGGCTTTCGGCCTTTCGTTTGATGCTGCGATTCTCTCACGGAGGAAAATCGTGATTCCACTGTTCTCCCTAAATTCTACTCAGTAATATACCTTTGATCACGCGAATCCACTATACGTATCGGCTTATTTCGTGGAAATGTTACACGGGTAATTTATCATCTTCTAGTTACATTTCACCGAAAACCGTTTGCATATCGGAAACCAAGAGTACATGTCAACCACATCCACCTATATTCATGCAATTTAAAAGGCATTTTAACCGAATCCGCCTGCATTTATGCAACTAACAATACATTTCAATCAAATCCGCCTGCATTTATGCAACTAACAATACATGACAACTAAATCCGCCTGCATTTATGCAATTAACAATACATTTCAATCAAATCCGCCTGCATTTATGCAACTATCAATATATGACATCCAAATCCGCCTGCATTTATGCAATCCAGAATACATTCTACCGAAATTTGCTAGAAGTTGGATTACATTTTACACATCGACGTTTGTTCAATATTTTACGATTGGCCTACTCAGTATACAACTTTTATCGAGGTTTGCGTCAAGTTTCTTATTCGCCAACCTCTAACATCGCATATTATAAAAGTAGAAAGTTCTTCGCGTTAATTTGAAACACAATGATTGAGTAATTCAGTTGCTCTGCGCATCTCCGTTGAAAAGACCAAGTATCGGTAGATTGCTCGTGATACATTTCTAGTAAGAAAAAAAAAGAAAAGAATTACAGAGCTTGAAAATTGCCGATGAAAGTTGGCAATAGACGATTAAAATTTAATTTTTGTTTCTCAGTTTCTATAGTTTTTTTTTCTCTTTTAACTGCTTAAATTAGAACATCCACTGGCTGTTCGGTCTAGTATCAAACTACTCTAGCACTCAAGAAAGTTTGGAGAAGTGAGAAAAACAAAGACCATAATTGTAAGATAAAACAAAGTTCCGAAGTGGGCAACAAATTTCGATAAATTTCTCAGCGCGTTAACTTCTACCGATTTATTCGCACTCGTTGAAGCATTTCAGGTATTCGTCCTATTTTCTGCTAATATTATTTGCCCAAAAAAAAAAAAACAAACAAAAAGTTGAAACTCATTTATCGACGAAATGAACCGCAAGTGTAAATCACGACGCATTTAAAGTTTCAAGTCTAGAGATGAGTTTAATACTGTTTTTGTGGGCAAGACGGTGTTCAGAAAAGTCCGACTTCGGCAATCAAGTTACGTCTGAAGCTGAATCAAGACTGTCTTGAATCTAGAAACGGCCTGTGAATACCGGCCCAAGTGCTAATGATAATTTTATTATACCCTTGGGAAAATTCCACGGAGATGTTTTGTACATACCTCAATAAAATTCAGCAAGGAAATAACGAACGCTTTGAAATATTTATTCCATGCTTTTTCCCGAGGACAATATATTCGAAATCAAACTGTATTCATTGTAACAAACGAATCGTGAATTCAATCGTACTGAATTACGATTAGAAACTATTTCCATCATCGCCGAGCTCACGGGCTATAAAATTATGCATCCAATCGTAGCCAATTTGGCGTATAATCGATCTACGTGACGTGTGTAACGCATGCAATTTTGTATCCAATTACAATTTCTGCGTATCCCAAAATTCTACCTTTGAACAGTGATAAACTTGAAACGCAACTGCAGATCGGAATGAAAAGTCAATGTATCGAATGATTCAACGTCATCGGATCTAGGCGACGAAATTTTTAGATTAAAAAATTTCTAAGCGTTGAACTTAGGTTGTACGGTAAGTTTTTTTGAACAAACGACTTTGGGATTCGGTTATGAAATTTTTACTCCAAGGAAAAAAAAAAAAAAAAAAAACAAAACGATGAAATACAAAATTCCTAAATCGGATTCGAGGGCTTTACTTTTTAAGCTCGTCGCTCATTTTGAGTAAGTTAACGACGCGTCCGTGAGTACTGTAGCCAAAAAATTTCTCGTATACGGTTTAACAGCGCACCTATACACGGAACTTTGTATTCCACTCGAATACAACGCTCATATACCCGCCCAGAGAGGTCAGCATAATTGATGGGGTGGTTTACAAAAAAAAAAAAACACTGAACCGGGAACGGGGATCCCTGTAGCCCTCTTAAGGGATCCGAGTTCGTTGTAAAAACTGACGGTACTTTATTTTATTTATTTATTTATTTTTTTCTATTCTAATTCTATGGAGCGCGAGAGAACTGAAAGTCGAACGCTTGCAAATCCCATATATATATATATATATATATATATAAGTAGGGTAAAAGGTTTCTCGTCACTTTCGAAAATTCAACCAATTTCGGCGAGTACGTAACAGAGAATTTTTTCCTCATTTGCAATAATACTTAATTGTAAAAAATGCAGTGCGTATTGATGAAATTTGTAAAAGGTAAACCTTCGGATTGCAACTAAAAACAAAAAGAGATATATTTTTACATGGATATCTTGTTTTTCTTTCTTTTTTTTTCACGAAGATAGTAATAAGATTTATATTTTTTTTTTTTTTGGGGGGTAATATTGGTAACGGTAGACGACGTAATTGATTTTGTAAATTATTCAAATTAATGTAAAATTTCAATTAAGAAGATACGAATTCGTAATATCGGAATCCGTCGAGAAGAAAAGGAGCGAGGAAAGTTGGTTGAAAATTGATTGTCATTTAGTTAAAGGTGTATAAATTATTTTCTATATACACAGGGTTTGAAGTTACTGAAAATTCCGGTATACCTTGTATAACTTTTAAGCGATACAACCGACCTGCAAGAACTCAATTCCGTCCCGGCGTAGGGATTACAAGTTTTAATTGTGACAAAGTCTTTCAAGTTATAATCCGTTCATTATTCGTAACGAAACGATAATTTGATCATCCGATAACCAGTCGATCAGATTAAAAAATTTTAAAGACCAAAAGGTCATTCGGCTTGCGCACTTTGGTACGTATGTACATATTAACAAATAATTATCGGTACAAATAATTATTACATACCTGCAACAAGACGGCCGGTGGCATAACTGCTAATCCAACTAAGAGATCGGCCGCTGCTAAGCTGGATACAAAACAATTTGTAACCGACCTGAGACGTCTCGTCGTAATTACGGCAGCAATAACCAGAGTGTTTCCCACCTTGTAAAAGTGAAAAATTAAATAAACATAAACTAATAGAAATTTTTAGTTCCTGTTACCGCGCGGTCCTTAACTATTTACATTTTTTACCACAATCGACAAAATGTTATACTTTTTTTTTTTTTCTTTTTTATCACGAGGCCCAAATTTCAAATCAAACCCTCGGTAGACGTGACAAATTTATGCAAT